>NC_083634.1:5635817-5935817 GCF_963584025.1 Labrus mixtus
GGTGTTATATTTTACAGCACACGTTGTAGAAACACTCGTGTTGTTGCTGCAAATCAAAAAAGTTGGTCCTCCATTTCTGACGTCCATCTTGCTGTAGGTATCACGTTTGCTGTCGTCGCCAGGGTAACGTGTGTTTGCGCTTCCTGCTTCTGTCGACTTGCTTCCCTGATTGGCCATATATAGCCTAGTTAAGTACCATGAATAGATGCACATGCACAAACAAAAGAAAAACCCAGATCAACTCAGATTCAATGTTTTGAAACATTCTGAACCGGGTCCTTATGGAACGCGATTTCCAGATCCCCCTCCCTACTTAAAAAAACAAAAACCTAAAGCTCAGGATCTGTTTTAAATGACTGGGTGTTTCTTATCATCATGGCTCCAAACGTCACAAATGATCATCTCAGAATCCCTGCTGACATAAAAACATGATTTTTAATGTCCAAACTCCTGCTCTGCTCGTGTGCACGGAGTCCGCAGCAGACATCGAGTGAGGAGATTCAAAGTGACGACACGCCAGGTGACCTGAGTTACGACTCCAGTCATCAACTTTCAGGGAGCAGTCGTACTTTTTATCGTCCTCTGTTCGTCCCAGCTCCTGCTGCACGTTCACACACACACACACACACACACACACACACACACACACACTCGTACTTTCATTTAATGTGTTGTCCAGCTGTCCACTGGAGTGTGTGTCATACTGTAACGTCTCCTGTGTGGCCAGCAGCCACAGCGGCGTCTCTCTCTCTACCCCCCCCCCCCCCTCTCTGTCTCTCTCTCTCTCTCTCTGTCTCTCTCTCTCTCTCTGTCTCTCTCTCTGTGTCTTTCTGTCTTGCTGTCTGCTCTCAGTTTCAGGACATGAAACAATATTTCTCTTATTTTTGGAATTAAAACTTCCTGATGAAACATTCTCAAACACACAACTGTGTTTCAAACCTTCAGAGGAAAGGGAGGAACATGAAGGTGAGGAAGAGAGAGAGGGGGGGGGGGGGGGGGATTTCAATCATAGAGGTGTTTGAGCTCAACGGGCCACAGGTGACCCGTGAGAGGAAATGGCGAGTGACAGATTTATAATGTCACTTCCTGCTGCGCTGAGTCACTCATTAAATCTCAGCAGACGTCTGAATGAATGAGTCCCCTTCCCTGTTTTCAACAACCCGCCACTGTTTTTTTCTCACAAGGGTTTCATTCATAATTCACTCAGAGGGACTGGAGGCTCGTGAGCTGGTCGACCAGTATGACCAGTTTGGACCAGGAAACACGTCTATTTTGTTCCATTATAAACGAATGAAGCTAAGGCACGACATGTTTAAAAAAGAAGGTCGATGTAACTGTAGAATTCCACATGCTCCGCGTGCCGCTTTCTGTCAGCGCTCGTTTGCTGCCACGCTGGTCACGCCATGATCCGTCTCCTCAAGCGGGACAGAATAGATCGACCCGGACAGGAAGTCAGACAAGAAAACACACACAGAGCGTCCGGTCAATTTCAAAATAAAACACAATATGAGGACTCCTGATTGTATTGTCCATCATTTTATCAACGTGACTTCAAAGCAGGAAACGAACAAACAACAAATCATCCTCAGAGAGACAAAGCAACGTGTTGTTTGCACGTCTTCTCTTTACTCCCGTGGCGCTCACAGAACGCAGCGTGCACGGACTTGGTGGAAAATGGCAGTTAGTACTGAACAAAATCCATCAATAAAAGTAAAAATAAAGTTTGTTATAGTGAATATTTTGAGCCTAAAGACGTAGTGTTTGGACATAATCAGCCCGGTGTTTGACTACTTTCTCAGGACGCTCTCTCCAATGTGTTAAAGCCTGTCCGATATTCCATCTAATCCAGCTTCTCGCTCGCTCACTCTCTCTTTCTCTCTCCTCATCTTCCTCCGTCTCCGTCCTCTTCCTCTTCGCCTCAGCCGTCGTATCACACAGTACAGAGACGGGCTGAGTGGCTGACCTCGGGGCGCTCTGTGGACATGAGAGAGACGCCGTCCTCCATGTTGGAGGTTGACTTTATTCTGTTCTCGTCCAGCTTCACATCTGACATGTGTGGCTTTTCAGCATATTGGTTTAATGCTTCAAAGTGAGGCCTGGCATTTCCTACCATGTGAAGTGTGTGAAAGTGTGTCTTATAGGTTCTGTCAGTGTGTGTGTGTGTGTGTGTGTGTGTGTGTGTGTGTGTGTGTGTGTGTGTGTGTGTGTGTCTTTGGTTGGCAGCCCCTCTCCACACATTATTTATTCAGGGCCTGTGTGCGAACAGCGAGGCTGAAAGTCGTTTTCATGCAAAAGTTTCCATTCTGGTATTATTCTAACCCACTTCTTCTTTCCTCTCACCCCTGATGCAAAATGTCAGCTATTCTGGGCGCGCAGCGTTTTATTTACGCTAATAATGAGCGTGACACTCCTGTAGAAATAAATACGAAAATAATGAGAGTGGCTGATGGCTGAGAACAGCTGTGAACCTGAGGTACTTCCACCTTCGCTTGAAGGGTGTGCTTGTAAATACGTGTGTGTGTGTGTGTGTGTGTGTGTGTGTGTGTGTGTGTGTGTGTGTGTGTGTGTGTGTGTGTGTGTGTGTGTGTGTGTTGTGTGTGTGGGAGTGTCCCCCTCTGTGCAGTGGAATCCCTGAGTAAATACTTCGGCTCCACATCTTTAACAAGACGCTGAATGGAAAGCAGAGCAGAGCCTGAACAAGGCTTCACTCTTCTCCATCACACAGGACACACACTCACGGTGTGTGTGTGTGTGTGTGTGTGTGTGTGTGTGTGTCTGTGTGTGTGTGTGCACTTCTCTCCTTCTGCACACACACATAGAAATGTGCCAAGACCCAAAGAGAAATTTTAAGCAACATGACGGGCTGTCAAAAAATATATTTTTTAATTTTAAAGGGGACATATTCTGAATAATCCACTTCTACAGTGTTTCTGAACATATATTTAGGTAACCTGAGTGTCTACTGACCCACAACATGTGAAATAAATCCATCCAGTCCTTTGTTTGTGGTCTGCATAAGTCTTCCAACACAGAGAAAAATGCTCAGTTTCTAATGTGCTCTCCTTGTGATGTCACAGTGGGATTCTGGTATAAAAAAAAATACCCTCCCCTCCTCTGGTATCTCCACCCATGAACTCCACCCCCAGCCTAGAACAAAACTTTACCACAGGTCCGCCATTTTTATTCTCTCTACAGAGGAGTGATGTCTAATGGGAAAACTCAGTGGGGGCTCATTGCATTTAAAGAGACACACACACCAAAACGGAGCGTTCTGAGAGAGCTGGTTTATACAGGGTCACAAACCTCCTCTGGTGCTTGATTCATGTTATATTTTGACCAAAGCACAGCACAGATGTTTCATTTAGACCACAGAGGACTGTTTGAAAAGGTGGAAGAGGGGGATAATATGTCCTCTTTCATTTAGTTGAACATTTGCTCACCATATCCTGTGACGTTTATTGTTCTGTATTCATCTTAATTTAGTTAAAGCACGATGTTATATAAATAACTCATCACAGCCTATAGATTATGCAACAGTGTGCATCATGAAAATGATCTTATAATGGTTGCATATGACAGCGTGGTTAGATAACCGTCCTCGTGTTCATCATGAGGCCTCCTCCTTGTGATTGTGTGGTTTCTAAAAGCTGCTGCATGCCTCTTTGTCACTCTGCTTTTGTCTCGCTCGTCCTGAGTGTATCCATCACAGACATGTGAAACTCATCTTCTCATTACCTCATCCTCCTCCCTCTATTACTACCCCCCCCCCCCCCCCCCCCCCCCTTCGTTGGTGTCACTTCACCTCGAAGTTCAGGGGAGGAAAATCAAAATCAAATGTTTTATGTTTGGTTTTTTTGTGATGGTAAACGGTGTGATCACACATGAAGTCGCCTGTGTTAATGATGGACCGTCTCCCATAAAGAAAGACCCCCTTCCTCTTGATTGATTACACAAGCCTGTGCAGGTCCATAAATATTAACGCTGCGAGTCGTGATGCTCTCACTTATGATCTGCTGGGAAGTTCTGGAAGCGCAACAGCGATGAAATCAATCATCGAATGAAAGGTCTTTCATCAGGACAGAGTGGTTCCTTGTTTGGGACGCCATCCATCAACTTTCCTCAGCTCATAGTGATCTGTGTTGTGGTGACAGCAGGCTTTAAATATCGTCTCCCTATAGTCGCAAAGTTGTCAAAGACAGTCACACTCGAAGATCTCCGCACCATTTTCCGAAGGTTCGGTCTCATCCTGGAATCAATCCAGAGCCGTCAGCACTGATGCCTTAATATGGATCAATAAAGGTCATTTGCTATTTTGTCCCTTTAGGCGCACCGTAGATAAGCCTCTGTAACAACATCCTGTAGTCACAGTGATGGAAAAGAACGACACTGCTGCACCTTTGAATGCCTATTTCATGTTTTTAAAAACCCTAACTAAATAACCGTCCATCTACCGAAAGTTCTTAATTTTCTTTTAAAATAAAAGCCGGTTTGTAATCAAACAGGAAGTAGAGTACCCTCAGTGTAAGACTGAACAAAAATTCAGAATAAAAGCCCAACAAAATAGTTTCTAAATGCAAAATGTAGGAATTTGAAACATGCGATCGAAAAATGAGATTAATCGGGGTGTCTAGCGGTCAGTGCGCTTGCCCCATGTACAGAGGCTTAGTCCTTGAGAGCGGGCGGCCCGGGTTGGATTCCGACCTGTTTTCGCATGTCGTTCCCCACTCTCTCTCTCTCCCTTCAATACGTACCTTTATCTGAGACACAGGACAGTGGACAGACTCAGAAACTGGGGAGAGTGATAGTGGGGACTGACATGCAGGACTTGAACACGGGTAACTTGCTTCTGTACATGGGGCGTGCAAACTAGCCACTAGGCCACCAGCAGCCACTTTTTTGTTGACTTCAATGACAAATGAGTTTGGGTTTTTCGTGTCTGATTTCTGTTTTCCTGCGGGTGCGGCTCCACTCCAACCGTCTGAACTGACTCCAGAAGAATTTATTTTCTTGTACATCACCAAATCCTCGTGCGGGTGAATGCATGTTTTGAGTTATTTTTCAATTAATCCCGTTATATAAAGCCTGTTTCTGTACTTTCATTCATCACCCAGAGAGGTTTCAGTCATGAGAAGAAGCAAAGGCATCTCAGCTATGGATCAGATAGCGTTTCATAGCTGAACATTGTTGCTTCTTGGAACATGAATCATGTGGACTTCTGGTTTGTCCTTACATGGTCCCTGCTCTTATGTGGGTTATTCCTTTTCAGCCCTCTTTGAAGTTTTAATTGAGCGCGGAAGCCGTGTAGTTATTTGCACGGCTTGTGTAACATTGGGGGGGGAAAAGGGTTTGAGATTAAATGTCAGCTTCACGCTGGTGTTTGTTTTCTCCGTGTTTCTTGGAAGAGGAAAAAGGGAGAGGGATTGTGTGTAAAGAAAGAGAAGAACCTTAATCTCTGGGAGAAAGGGTTACTGAGGGTGAAGTGTATCAGGATGTCAGAAAAGGAAGATAGACCTTGCTGTGAATTTTTCCAATATAGTGTAAATATACCCCACTGTTGTTTTTCCTGCTTCAATTTATATCTTTAATCCATCTTTTCTCAATATAGTGGCTGAGCTGACCCAAATCTCCAGTACCTCATTCAACACCATCCATCCATTATCTTTACCTCTTTTCTCGTTCGGGGTTGCTGGGGGGCTGGAGCCAATCGCAGCTCTCATTGGGTGAGAGGCGGGGTTACACCCTGGACTGTTCTCCAGCCAATCACAGGACTGACATATAGAGAGAGACAACCAGACACACTCACATTCACACCTACGGACAATTTAGAGTCTCCAGTTAACATAACGAGCATGTCTTTGGACTGTGGGAGGAAGCCGGAGAGAACACACACATGAACGGGGAGAACATGCAGACTCCACACAGAGAGGATCCTGTCAGACGGGGAATTCAAACCAGGAACCTCCTCGCTGTGAGGGGACAGCGCTAACCACTGAACCACCTCATACAACCCAACTTCAATAATGTCATTCTATCCATTTTAGGCCACTCAAACGTAGATGCGCCTTAGTTGGTTGGCGTCCATTATCAGTTTCCTACCTGCGTGCTGAACAGTACAGTCAGCTTGGTTTGTGTGTGTGAACACAAACACATGGTCGTCTTCCAGAATCCACTACAAATACAACGTGACAGCTAGCTAAACGGTCGCCTCGCACGGGATGATGAAACATCCTCTGCCTTCCAGCCTCCCCCTCCGCCTCCTCCCAGCTCCGTCTTCCTCCTGGACTCAGTGGAAAGAGATGAAGTCATTTCACTTCATTCCATCTCTGGGATCACCCGCCACATTGATGCAGCATATGGCTTTTATATAACGCTGATGTGACTCCTTGTGTGCACGGGGAATACCGTCGCCTCACGACTGCGCTGCAAATCTTTCCAGTAAGGAGCAACAGAATCCTGCAAAGATACATCAACGAGCAGAACTCCTAAATGAAGGAAAAGATGGTTGATTAGAGTTGGAAAGGAGGGGAGTAATCTCAACTCATTGGCTAAACGTTCGCTCTGTTAGAAGATGTCAGAGCTTCATTAGACGGTGAGTTCTAGTGTTTCTTGACCTGGACTAAAAATTCCTCACTTTACGGGGTCAAATATCTGATTGGTACAAAAAGTTGCTCCAGTTGATTGCTTCATTCGACATCCATGAAACACAGTTCTGTCTTCAAATTCATCCTTCGGAGTCAACGCACCCAATCAAGATATGTCCGCTGAAGGTTCTGGACAGGCTGAGGTTGTTGTTCTAAGACAGCGACGACATTACAGGACGAATTTTTGTTAAACAGGGAGACATTTATACAAAAAAAAAAGAAAAGAAACATCTTTCACATTGCTCTCTTTAAGTCGCCAAATAGTGTTTTTTTTTCTTAGATTAGGCACATTTGCAATCAAACATAATGTTGCAGCCATTATAGCCTGCAGCGATCTACTGGAGCAGTTTTGTGTCTATTAGTTCAAATAGACTCAAAGTATGTAAGGTAGTGCGATGATTAAAATGACCAGAATTCTTCTTAAAAGCTTCCACTCTCTACTTCACATTATGTCACATTATGTCCAGCTGCTGCAGGATCTCACCCAGCCTTACCAAGCACAACCGACCCCCCTTCATCATCCACCCTCCTTCCAGTCTTCTTTCACTGGACCATCTGGCCTTTCAGAAGTCATGGGGATCCTGTGTGTGTGTGTGTGTGTGTGTGTGTGTGTGTGTGTGTGTGTGTGTGTGTGTGTGTGTGTGAGAGAGCAGCACATCTGCTCCTGGTGGTAATGACCACCTGATGTTTATTGTGCATGTTTGCATGTGTGTTTGGGTCCGCTCCGTTAAGAATGAGTGCATGTGCATGTGGACAAACAGCCTGTCATAAACCCGTCAGGCGCTGACTTCATACTGCCCACGCTCACATCAAGGTCAACACGTACAGTAGAGAGGGAAAGACGACATGTTGTTTCTGACGTTGGCTTCA
The DNA here is from genome assembly GCF_963584025.1 of Labrus mixtus. Classification (NCBI taxonomy): domain Eukaryota; kingdom Metazoa; phylum Chordata; class Actinopteri; order Labriformes; family Labridae; genus Labrus; species Labrus mixtus. The sequence continues at coordinate 5,643,329 of NC_083634.1, forward strand.
ACTAAACTTGTTGCATTACACTTTGTATGGGGGGGGTCTGACCCGGGGGTAAGGGGTCCATTTCCGGACTGATACGATTATAATCTTTGTTTACAGTTCCGGACCTAAAACACGATTAGGTAAAGAAAAACCAAGAAGCTCCCGTATGAAGGATTTATTTGGAAGTGACGTTTTGAGCCAACAAGCAAAGAGAAGATTGAAAAGTGTGAAACAACAAAGTCAGTGGAAGTGATTTGCACTAAAAAAAGATGAACACTAATCTGTAAACGCTGCGGTCAGGAAGACGTTGTAGCCTTTTAGGCCTTTCATCAGTCGGTAATCTGTGCGCTGTGCACACTCGGAAATGGACTCGTAGTGGTCTGATTGCATGCAAACACAAACACAGCGTCACTGTACGGGGTGAGCCGAGGGTCAATCAGCGGCGTAATGAAGCCGGCCTGTTTAAATTTCCTGTGTACTGATTGATAACAGCTCTCTTTAAAGACCCCTAGATCAGACACACACACATGAACACACACACACACACACACACACACACACATCTCAAAGTCCAGAAAGAGGAAAGATCCCTCTGCTGAACCTGAGACACCTCCATGCTCTCTTTTATACCGACTGTTTTCTCCATTAGCTCCGCTCAAATGCGCTATAAAATGATTTGTTGCAGCACCTCAGCCGCAAAAAAAAAAAAGATTTACTGTGAGGTGTCTCTTTACACCGGGAGGTCAAAGGTCACCTCGAGTTGCTTTAGGTAGCAGTTTAAAGTTGTTTTGAGGAGATTCTGGAGTGAAGTTTGACGGGTGAGTTCGAGGTGTAGGGTTACTTCTGTGGAGGGTTTTCGGTAGGGGTTGGAAAGTTTGAGGGAATATTTCAAGCTCAGGGCAGTTATAGGTTTACAGCTAATTAGCTGCGGTGTATGCGAGGTGAAGGTTATTCGAGGTAGAGGTAATGGTTTCAGGGTTATTTTGAAAGACTTAAAGGTTATTCTGACAGAAATGAAGCGTCTGAGTGAGATCGTTCACACGGAAAGTCGGAGATGTTGACCTTTTTTTTTTAACTCGGAGAGGTTGGAGGGTAAAAAAAAGGGCTGACGCTTTGTGCTGTTAAAAAAGAAGTCATGCAACGAGTCGGAGAGCTATTAGGAGGTGAAGGGCTGTAAAAGCCTTTTTAAAAAATCCCAAAGGGAGACCCAAGCTGTTGACCTTTGACCGCTTTCAGGCACACTTTCACCTCCCGTTTCCGACAACCACGCTCGACCTCTTCACACTCGCTCCTCCTCGCACCACTTCCAGCTGTGCAGTCTCTGAAGTTTCAAACACGTTAAGGTCGGAGCTGTGGAGTCTACTCTGCAGTTCAATTATTCCTAATCTAAATGTTGCATTGTAGACCAAAAAAAAAAAGCGGATGGAAAACTGAGAGGCGTCAAAGTGTGCTGTTTACATTTCCCTGCTGACATCCATCGCTCGTCACGTCTTTATTCCTCCTTTGATCGGCTCGTTGTTTTCAGTGTCAGGCACCTCACGTGTCACGTAGTAATTACAGGTGGACGCCGGCACGCAGCCCTGTGATCTTCCAGCTGTGATATTTTCTCCATCCCTCACCGCTGGACGGACTGACTGCGGAGAGAGAGTCGGCTGCTGACAGCGGCGTACAGAGTGTGTGGGAAGGCGGTGTTGAGTTTCTATCCATGATGTGGAGAGAAACGTCGTCCGGTCGGTCGTCACCTGATTTACAACGCTGTAAATGACCGTGTAACCATTTCAAGATTCAACCCAAACAGTGATAACCCACTTTGACTGCTAAAGTGCATTCAGTGTGTTTTCACCAGATTGACCCCAATTCATGGTCTACTTCCTGTTTTGTTTTTTTCTGGAGCTTTGAACCATCTTACGGTCCTCGTCAGCAGATGTGAAGACTGATCTGTTTACGTACAAGCTCCAGTTTATTTTGAACAATGGACACAGAATATCACCAGGGATCAATTCTTATTTACGTCAAGAAACGTAATTAGGTGACAGAAAGATGACGATCTCAAAGAGGAGGAACTGACTGAAGAGGAAAACCAAACAAAAAGGGTGTAAACCTCTTTGTTTTGGCTGACTGAAGCGATGGCTGCGAGTCATCGTTTCCAGCTGGAAGCGGACCCTCACGGATGAAACAAAACAGCTCTGTGGACATTACTTCCATCTGTACTGTGATGTTTCTGACACCGAGCCGATGGTTCAAAGACGACATGGCTTTGGGGCTTGTTGCGAAACCTCAGCTTCATTTAAGAGCTATACCCTCGGACAGATTCGTCCTAAAAAATGATATGCATCTTGAGTCTCTTTCACAGAAGAAGTCTGGTGGGCTCGCTGCGACTCAGGGCTGAAGTTGTATCATTGGTGCATTTTTCATTTGGTTCGGTTTGTTTTCACTCTGCACTTTGTCAAGCGTACCAAAGCCCGTCAGATGTTTTGGACCATAGCCATCAGTCACTAGTTGGCGCTGTAGCTCCGGTCCGTGGCTGCTGCCATCCAGCCTAGGATGGATGCATCCTTAATGATATTTCTGTCACCAAAGCAAGAAGTTTCTCAAGAAATGTATTAATTAGAACAATGTATGAATGTTAAAGGTCTTAAATGATTAATTTTCTCATCAATGGACTCTGTTACAAACCACTTCTCATGCAGGTGTATTGTAAACATGCACACACGAGATCAACAGGTGAGAAAAATGCAGCACATAGTGTGACTGAATCAGCTGGAGCGTCTTTGAGGGACTTCCATCCTGTAAAAGGAGAAGGCTCCCTTCTTGACCGAATTACCCTCGACGCTCTGCCAGCATCTTGTTCACTTTGGACCGAGGCCGAGGCTCCATATGCTGCTGCACCGTGACATAAAGAGAAACAGAGGTATCAAATTATGCAACACCCTCCCTTTCACAGAGAACCCCTCCCCCGATCCCAAAATACAGATATATGCAATCAGAGATGTCGCCTTCAGAACTTTTGATCCCTCTCTATCTTTGAAGCTCCTTATTCAAGAGCGTGCTCTTTCAGTTAAATGACATCATACATTGATTTCATCACAGTAACATTTGAAATCCCTCAAAACCCCGCCCATGCACTCTGATCTGATTGAAGGCGTTCACATGGACTTGAGTATCCCGGTTTGGACTGGGTATCCCATTTTCTGTTGTTGCGCTTGTAAATATCATATCTTAATGGGAATTCTGCTTTTGCAGCCAGCCTCAAGTGAAAAACTGAAAGAATAGTTTTGTGCACCTCTGGATTGGTCATACTTAAAGGTCACATATGCTCCTCTTCTTCAACCAGTTTCAATAAGTCTCAGAGCTCCTCAAAACATGTGTGTGAAGTTTCTTGTTCTAAATCCACTCTGATCCTGTATTTGATCATGCCTATAAACCCCTCTATTTCAGCCCTGCTCAGAACAGGCTGTTTCTGTGTCTGTACCTTTAAATATGTAAATGAGCTGTGTATGACCACGCCCCCTCTCTAGAAGGGCTTGGGTGTACTCGGGCTTTCTTGCTCCATGTCCTATTGTTTACGGTGAGATGGCAGACTCAGAGGGCAGAACAAACACCTAGCTGTGGGAGTGTCACCCACCTGGGGGAGGGGTTACTGCCCTTTGTGATGTCATGAAGGGAAAATCTCCAAATGACCTGTTTGAGCACACATTTTCTGAAAAGTGGAGCAGGCAAAAGACGGAGAGGATGGACTTTTCTCATCATTGGGGGGTTTGTAGACAGACTAGAGACAAATATTAGTGTTAGAGAAACATGGAGAAGAGGATTTTAAAGAATATGTGACCTTTAATTTTGAAACATTGGAGGTAGCCACGTTTAAAAGATGTCAGACTCGACGGATTTAAAAAGTGTTTTTCTAATTAGAATCAGCTCTTGTTAGTTAAATGATTTGCAACAAATAGCCAGAAGACAGCTAACCTTCAGTTTATTGTTTTTTAATGTGAACAAGCTGTAATTTATAGCTTTTGACTAATAGGTCATGAACAATTGTGTTTTTATTCTTTGTGATGTAATCATAAAATGTGTTGTCTTTGTTTTCCAAGTCAAAGCTCTCTCGTACTAAAAAAGTCCGACTTTGCTACAGCTGACAGGAGTACGCAGAATATACAGCCGTGCACACACAGTCATGCATGGCCATATGGACGTATAAGCTCTAGCTGCACACACACACACACACACACACACACACTCAGCTCACTGACTCCGCTGAGGACGACGATGATAATGATGATGGGACATCCAGATGTGGACATTAGAGCTGGCTCGCTGCTCAGCTGTGACGCACTGTGACCGGAGATTTATAATAGCTTGACGTCAGCATCCCTCACACACTTCCAGTTAAGAAAGATGAGCTCGCAGTGTCTATTCATGTGTGTGTGTGTATGTGTGTGTGTGTGTGTGTATGTGTGTGTGTGTGTGTGAGAGAGAAATAATATCATTTACACTGCAGTGATTTAAAGCCCAGTTGAGGAAGATTTCCCTGCATCTCCCTGAGCTTTTCTTTTGTTTTCCAGCTGCAGCCTGTGGGTTGAATGATGCTGACTTAATGTGAAACATCTGGACATTGTTTTAGCACTCCTTTTGCATATACAGTACATTCTTAAGAGCGATACATATGTATGGCCGGATGCAAATGCACGCTTTGCAAACAAAACCAGCTGCAAAAATCTACATTTCAAAGTCAGGTTTCGCCCAAAGGACGGAGGGCCAGACAGCCTCCATATCCAGACCACTGCAGAGTATATTACTTTATTACAATACTTTAAAGGCTTCCTCTTTTTTACCCTGCTAACAGATATTACTGGCGTGTGTCTGCTGACGCTGAGCCATATGGAGAGCAGGCTCGGGCCCAGATTTTAAAAAAAACACACTCACATACGTTACTTAGTGATTGTTCTTGCTACTGGATGTGTCGGGGGAAGCGACGCGGCGTGTTTGATGGAGGTGTTGATGCTCTGCAGTTTGTTGTAACACAGCCAGCAGGAAGTCTGGGATCCAGAGGAATTCCCGCAGCGCTCACCCTCAGCCCGATGTTTTTGAAAATGCATTACTCAGTGTTCGAACAAGTCCAAGGACGCACAATGGTTCCTGACAGGTTTTCACCAGCAGACACATTTTAAACACTTGATTAAAAATAGGAATATATATTATTGGGGTAATTGAATCTATCCAATTGCTAACCTTTTACCTCCTGGCTGACTTGTCCCTATAAGGTTGTAGTGTATAACATGGGGCGGCTGTGGCTCAGTGGATAGATTTGTCGTCTCTCAACCCGAAGGTCAAGGCTTCGATCCCCAGCTCCTGCAGCTACATATCCGTGTCCTTGGGCAAGACACCTAACCCCAAATTGCTCCTGCTGCTTAACTGGCTCCTGGACTCATCATCACCACAGGGTTAGCATGTATGTTTACCTACACTGCAAGCTACCTGAGAATTAGCAAAAGTAGCAGAGAGAACCCCCATAATTCCCGGGATTCACGGGATAGCTAACAGATTATCCAGTATGTTGTTTGTTCAGTATCAGTTCTTCTTCCATTTTCTGATGAACATGTTACACAACATCACTTGTCATATAAAATCTGTAGCGCTGCACTGTGACTTTAAAACAACATCTGAGTCTGACGTTAAGAAACCGCCTCCCGTGTGAAATGTGCTGGATTCCACATGCTGCTCCTGCCGTCTCTGTTTGTTGTTGAGTAAATCTTTGCACAGAATGTGTGAGATTGAGTTACACAAAGGCACGGCCTCAAACAAACCCCCGGATGACTCATACAGCTCCATTAGTTCAGATGTAGAACTACATGCAGACGGAGTCTCACAGTGATCGGCTCGGCCCTGGATTGGTTGGAAAGGTTGCTGACTGATATTCAGAAGATCCACATCTTCGTCTATTCGATTCCACTTGCTGCTCAGGTCTTTGGTTTGTTTTATTGAAGCCGGTCGTCCCCGTTGACTCCTTCAGGATATAATCAAGTCAGCAACAAGGCTGTGCATCTTCACTGGTCTCACCTTTACATTTGATATCACAATGGATTTCATCATCAAATTTGCACATGACTACTTTTGAAGACAAGCAGTCAGATAAATATGAACTCCCTTGAGGGGTAAGATCCCCAGCTCCTGCAGCCACATGTAAAAAATTTAAAATAATGACTCAACGCTAACTTTTTGTTTAACATCCTTTGTTTTGTGAACCATCCAATGTAGACCTCAGGAAGAAAAGACTAGAGTACGCACATCCAAGCACATTGCATACAGGTGCAGGACACAAAAAACTAAGAAATAAGAAAAAAGAAAAAGGGGAAAGGTCCTAAAGGAGATCATTAATAAAGTTGCTCATTGGGCTTGAACAGTGTTGCCGTCCCAGTTCTGTGGTTAGTGACACATTTTCTGTCAATGAATCTTTGGTGTCACACAAAGTTGATCCAATTGGCTGAACGAGCTGCGGACATGTGGAACACAGTTTCTCTTTAATCCCGTTTTGTTTCCTCCTCGTCGCTACAGTCCAGAAAGTTTGATCAAATCTTTACACTCGATCTTTTATCTCCGTGTCTGTTTGTGTTTTCTATCGCACCGAGCTGTCAGCGCTGGAAAAACATCAGCGAGTGAGCAAAGATCGCACCCTTTGAAGTCGTCCTCCTCTTGGCGTTCACTCGATTGACCTCTGCACACGGAGAGTCAAACATTCCAGAGAGGGACGGCGGCTCCTGAATCAGAATCTGAATCTGAACCAGACTGTTGCGTGTTTGGGTGAAAATGACAACCTTTGCACCTTTTGGGCTCAGCCTCCCCGAGACAGAAAGTCGTCTCTCCTTTTCACTTATAAAGCCTCGGGGGAGGGGGGGGGGGGGGGGAGTTATGGTTGCCAGGTTGGGTTAACCTCCTACCCTCCTTTGGGAGCGTGAATCAGTCTGCAAGCACACACCAAAGGAATTCACTGAGGCTGCAATGTTGGGGAGCGTTAGTCAAATGTTTACCTTGCAGCATCTACACAAAGACACTTTGAATAAAAAGGAAGCTAACCTCCAAAACAACCACGATACAAACACACGTCTGTGCGGACGTATGAAAGTACACAATCAAGTCGAGTCTCTCCACCCTGTTTTGCTTGACAGAGAAGTATGTGTGTGAGAGAGGGGGGGGGGGCAATAAGTCTTCATGCGAGCTGAGAGGTGTGTGCAGGTTGGCTGCTGTTTTGACAGGCGTGCCTTGAATACCAGCCTTCTTCTGGGAAGAGGGAAACATGCTGAATTGAAACAGGCTGGCTCGTGCATGCACACAGTCGTTCCTTTTCTCTTTTTTTTTTTTTCGGAGCTGCGCAGGAAAAACAAACTGAAGGCCTCAGTGAAGGAGAGTGAGTCCACTGTGCTGACCTGTGGAACACACTGACACTTCAGAGGCTATATGGAGCAGAGGATTATGGGATATTGCACGTTTTGGTTGTGTAGCCATTTAACCAGCAATTCTACTGTTTTCGTTTCATTGTAGCTTCTCTTATTGTTTACTTCTGACTCTGTTTTTCTGCAATGATTTCTGCCTTGACAATGTCCAGGGTGACAGTTTGGATCCTTAAACTACCCAGATTGTCTTAAACCTCTTTTATCCGCCTCATGTTCTCATTTCATGTTGTCAGTCTGTGAAACGTTTAGAGAAGCTTTACATGATCTGCAGCTCATAAACCTCCTGATTTATCTGATACTGGGGTCTGTAAAAACCCTTATTTCATCCTCTGCCTGAAACTGTTTGTTTCGGCTGCTGTCTCTTTAAAACGCCTCCCCCCCCCCTCTACGAGCCCACTTTCTTCTTATTGGCCAGCTCTCTTGAAGCCTTTAGGGGGGCAGAACGCTGCAGGGCTGCCAGGGGAGGGCTGCTCCGGCTCACGTAGAGGCTTGGAGCCGTCTGGTGAAATTCTTGGTTTCATGTCGGGGAACTATCACGAGATTTGCGGAACAAGCCGTTCAGCGCCCTCTGCGGACGTTTACCTCATGATCTGAAACTCTGCCCACGTTTAGTTTGGGACATCCAGCAGTGTAACACTATGTGTGAGTTTGAAAATGGAGATCAGCATAGTAGTTCAACTTTAAGCAGATATCCAGAGAAAATATCTGTTTTTGATTTCAACAGAGTCAGACATAGAGGATGTCAGGAGTGGAGGGTTTCAAATGCTGCAAGTGCATCTCCTGCGTTGGGCCCACAACACCACAGGAGGTCTTGACAGTAAGCTCCAGTGTCCCAGAACCACCCCCCCCCCTCCTTCATGCTAGCTGTCACCGTCCCTAATGTGATGTACAGTATTTTTTTTAAACATTATCAGGATGCATTGTCAATTTTGTAATATGAACAACTTTGACGTCCTCAGCAGTGGATATGGCTGAGCCTCTGCAGAGGTTGCCATGGATACAATAGAATGTATGACGGCATATCAGATGTTTTGAAGTATAAAAAGCGTAACGTGTTAACATACTTCAGAGACGAGAACATTAAAAAAAACAGGACATATCACAGGGGGAAGGGTGTTTTTATTTCAAAAGAAAAGAATGGACCGCTTGCTTTCGTTGAACCTTCACAGTGTGTGTATGACCGAGTGTGTGTGTGTGTGTGTGTGTGTGTGTGTGTGTGTGTGTGTGTGTGTGTGTGTGTGTGTGTGTGTGTGTGTGTGTGTGTGTGTGTGTGTCTGCTCAATGGGGTGTCTGAATAACGCGACAGGTTGATGGCTGACCTGGGCAGAGACCGGTCCAAGTTATTACAGTATTTCAATCTCTATTAGATTTAATCTGAGTCAGGGGGCCAAACACTGATGTCACTGTTGACTTTTATACAGCAGAGCCAACACACACACACACACACACACACACACACACACACACTCTTGCAGACTCAGATGAAGAATGATTGTTACAACACACATGCTTTTTCATCCGTCCTGTCATCGCTCATCATTTCATCACACACTCCCTCTGTTCGTCATATCTCGCCCTGATAACAGCCTCATAGCTCCGCACCGCTCCTCTGCAATTAAACCCACTTCAGGGTCATCTGGCCCGCACGCCGCCTCACACGGCCAGCACAGTGAGCAGAGCTGTGAGGAATGCCATCTTCCCCTGCCCGTTGAAAAAAAACGTTGAGCTGCGTGGTGTTTGTCTGGCCTCGTTATTCTCCCATCAGCTCGGAGTCTTAATGGACATCAGATCTGGAGGGTTTCTGGGTGCAGATTAGTCCTCGGTTTGTTTTGACAGGCCTGTCTGAAGCAAGTGTGTCTGACCGCAATCTGTGTGTGTGTGTGTGTGTGTGTGTGTGTGTGGCCCTTTGCTGTTTGTTGTGCTGCTGAACTCAAGACTCTTTGTGGCTGAGGAAATGCAACTATATTAAAAAACCCATGTTATTGACTTCTTAAAACCATAAACACATTCTACACATGACTATAGCAGCTGGAAGAACGCCATGTTGATTCTCCTTTAGGGGAAAACTACGGTGGCTGGGAAGTGCAACACATAATTACAAAGTTTGAAACACTTTTTCAAAGCTTGAGACAAATGTACAAGTGGCAGAACACTTTTAAACAGTCCCCAAACACATTTACAAATGACAGAATCTTTGAGGGAAAGAGGATGTACCAAATGCAGGAAGTGACCCGGAAGTGCATATCTGGTCCTGCCGTCTCATCTGTGTCCTTTAAAAGTTCGAGAGATCGTCCACACGAAAAGCAAAACTGACTAAAAACACCGTATCACTCCATATCACTGTTCACCAAAACAGACAAAATGACCCCTCACTCAATCACTTCCGGGTCACTTCCTGCATTTGGTACATTCCCTTTCCATCAAGATTCTGTCCTTTGTAAATTTGTTTCGTCCTTGGTGAAAGTGTTTCACATCTTGTAAAAGTTCTTTGGGTTTTGTCAGTATGTTTTATAAAATGTAATTTGTCTCACATTTTGCAAAAGTGTTTCACACTCTGTCATTTTGTTTTGCACTTCCCAGCCACCGTAGAAAACTCTTTGTGGTTCTCCTTTAACTGCTTTACTTCAAGGTGAGCCGGGACATTATTGCTCCCCTCCTTCAGTCTCATGTTGCTCCGTGCAAGAGTGAAGAAAAAATGAAGAATACAGCAATGGGCAGCCTCAGACTGACTCTCCTCCACCCCGTCCCCCTCCTCCTCCACCCCGTCCCCCTCCTCCTCCCCCTCCTCCTCCTCCCCCTCCTGGTGGCAGATGGGATATTGAACTCAGACTGGCTCTTGCCCCTGGGGATGAGGGGAGTCAGCAGCTTATGATAATGGAGTGTAATTAGGAAAGCTATAGCCTCTTTTTAGTCCCTGGTTTGTGGATAAGTGTAACTAAACCTGGTTCAGAGTCATCTGAAGGAGCTGTGAGGTCACAGGGTTTGAATTTATCCTGATAGACAAAACTTCTGGAGTAGTTCAGAGGCTGAATCATTCAGATTTCAATGATCCCCACAAACAATGATGTACAGGCTTCCTGTAGATGAGCTAAACGTCAGAGCGGCTGTAAAACAAAATGATCCTGAGTCAGAGGTGAACTACTTCTAAATGTTGTTCACCCTGAAGCTGAGTGATGAACACATTAAAGTTACTCAAACCAGAGTTTTGAAATCTCATGCAGCGCTATAATTAAAATGATCTTCACATGTGGAGAAGAATGATGCGTTCAAGGACACTCAGTAAAATGTGCATTCATGTGCTAAAAAGTAGACCATGTTGTGTTCTCGTTCAGTATTCAATCATAATGCAGAAATGAGCAGCATCCGTTTATGAGCTCCTCTACTACAACTGTTATGATTATCATAATAATCCCAGGTCGTCTGATTGGAGGAGGAGGTACATGGGGCGGGCACGCCACAACCACAAAGCTAAACAGCACCCCTTGATAAGTTACACACTGGGTTTACTGTTAATTATATTCACACATATCAGGGAGTTTTTGGATCTTTGGCTCAAGCGGTAACCTCCAGTTTAGAAAAATTAAACTGGAAAAAAAAGCACAGTAAAAAAATCCTGCAGTTCCTCGAGTGTCCACTAGAGGCTGGCTGCAGAAGCACAGGAAGTCACATACACACCCATTCTAAAAAGTCTATTTTTACAGCAGAGATTAACATGTTTACAGTCTGGTTCAAAAAAACAAATAGTTCTGATTAGTTCATGTCTCGATGGACACACACTGTACGGGGGGTGAATGTTTTGATGACTCATCAGTTTTGATTTGATGAAGGATAAGAGTTATTCACAATAAGGCGTGTAGCTGACCTGATTGACAGGTGGGCGCGGTGTAACGGTTTGTCAGGAGGTTTAAAACCCGCCTCAGCTCCAGCTCTCAGCCTGTCGTTAGGTTGACTGAAAGTTAGGCTGAGACAGCATTTCCAGCACGGAGACCTCCATCGATGGGACTCCAGCGCCCCCTGCAGGAACAGACGGGTGACGTCACTCAGGCTTCGTCCTTTAATATTTTTAGTCTGAAAGAAAAAAATTGTAGAAATGTCGCAAACCTTTTTTTTAAAAGTAAAAAGTGAATATGAGCACTAATCAAATCCTTAATTACGCAAAATCCAGATTTATAAATATCCATACTCAGGGCATTGAGTTGCCTAATTTCTGATGGTCTTTGAACGCATCTAAACTCTCCATGCAGGCAGTTTGCGGGAGAAAGAGAGAGAGAGGGAGAGAGAGAAAGAGAGAGAGAGAGAGAGAGACAGAGAGAGAGAGAGAGAGAGAGGGGAGGAGCAGAGGAGCAGGGAAAGGAAAGAGGAGGAGAAAGATCCGGAGAAAAGTTTGAACGGAGACTGTCCAGCGGCCGGCTCGCTCTTAAAGCAGGAATAAGTGGAAAGTGAAGGAACACAAACGGCGTGAACGTCAAACGTCCGGTCTCTGTGGGAGTTTGGATTTTACTGGTGCCGGGGAGCCGCCGGGCACACGCCTGCTCCTGAGAGTCTTTGGGCGGATTAGATGAGTCTGACTTCACGATGAGGAGCGACCCTCTTCTTTTCACTTCCAGCAGGGGTGAGTGACTTCAAACAGACTGGGGTTGAGGATTATCCCCACAGGAGTAAAAGTCACGTAAACGCACCTTTTCTACTAAATATGTAAATTAAACCATCAGAATCCGAACTGGCCTATAATGAGCCGCGAGTACCTGACGTTTCCGTTTTGTATTTCTACCTCTTTACTCTGCTGTTTGCCCACTTTATGATTTGGTCTAGTATTCCTTAAGTCTTTTATACCTTCTGAACATTCAAAACATGAAGCCTGTGGTAGATAAAATATTGTAGCCCACTTTAACCTGCAAAAAAAGAAACCTCAAAGGTGAAGAAAAACGTAAAAAAGTCAAAAAATGAATGCAGTGACTTCATTCAAGAATGTTACAGTTTATTTTCCAAACTATGCTTTTGTCATTTCGCTTGGATCAGTTATATTGAATAGCTTGTTTTTGGTTTTGCTTTGCATTAGGCTACTTGATACAGTCACGTACGCACGCGCTGCACACACCTCCACGCGCTGAAAAAATGCGTGCCTGTAGGGTGCAACTCCGCGCGACGTCTCTGACTCAATAATGAGTTTTGCGCAAAAGGAAATGAATTCAGTAAAATAAAGATTTAGACAGTTGATGGTTTTAGCTTTGCACAGCGCGTGCACGCTTCCATACACACACACACACACACACACACACACACACACACACACACACACACACACACACACAGATGAATATTTGTCAACAGTGGGATGACGGGACACGTTTGTCATTTTATGTTGTGAAAGCTGAATGTCTGAAAGGTTTCACAGTTTGAAATAATCCAGGTTAATAAAATGTTGGCTCTCACAGGATGGAGGGGGGGGGAGTCAGAGAGGGAGTCAGAGAGGGAGGGAGGAGAGACAGTTGGCTCTTGATAGTGTCATTACGGTTGTGGTTGGTTGTCAAGTGTCTGTGCAGGATGAACTGCACGCCAAACTCCATTCAATTATCTGGTAATTTAATGTGGCTTCACTTAATGCTCCAGTTCGTACCTCATAAATGTGCAGAATGCATTCTTTGGATCTCTGTCTAAGATATGATGACATTGTTTATGTGATGTGATTTCTCACTTAGAGCAGTGGTTCTCAACTGGTGGGTCGGGACCCAAAGAGCACGGTCGAGAGCATGTACCTGGAAAACAACTGGTGTCCAACACTCTGTCAAGCTCTTTGTTCAGTTTCTTCCATCTGAGGTACAAAACATTTGACGGAAGCTGCAAACTGCACCATTCTTTGGTTGAGAAATATCAGAAATTTGGGTCGCTATTTGTCAGTGAGGAGTTGGTGGTGGGTCCTGAGGCCAGACGAGTTCAGAACCACTGACTTAGAGTTTAATCCTGACAGCCACAAACCTGCAATTAGCTTGGAATTAAGAATGAAAAAAAAGGATTAAGAAATGCAAACTACATCCACCGGGGGCGTTTTTCACACCTCTAGTTCGTTTGCTCTGGTCTGAATCATCGACCAAATTGTTTCATGGTTGCTTAATTACTGCCAGTTTATCTGCGTTCGCACGGGGACATTTACAAGCGAGCCAAAACTGTGTGATGCGGGAGGAAAATGCTCTCTTAAGAGGTCGGAATTTCTTGCCGGAAAATCCCAGAAGTTACCTAAGGGCGTCTTCACACCTGACGTGTTTGGTTCTGCTGCAAAAAACTCGAGTTTGTTTGCCAAGTTTGTGCAGTTTGTTTGCGCTGGTGTGAAAGTTTGAAAAGCTGGGTCTTAGTTTGCTTTATTTCGGACTCTGTTGCCGATCGTCTGGAGTAAGAACTTGAACTGACCGGTCTGACCTCGTGCAAGAGATACCTGCAACACTCCAAGCTGGCTCGCAAGTATTTGTGTACATTTATAGTGATTTGAGTTTGGGCTGTTGCAGTAAAACAACAGAAATAGAAGCAAGTGTTGATGGAATTGACGAGTCATGACACTGAGAAAGATCCCCATGACCCCTTCTTCACGATGTCATAATCAGTTACCTTGAAATACTCTCACTCCCATATGACCTACTGTGCAATAACTCACCTGACAAGCATGTAGCCCGATGCTGAAACTTTCCTTTTCTTCACGAGATGTTTTCATTGTCAGCTCTTTGACACAGCCGAGCCGACTGTTACATAACGTGATTCATTGTTTTTCTGGCATTGTTACCTTCAGGACGTTCTGCTTTTCATTACCTCCACGTTGCTAAGACAACCGATCTGGATACATAAACAGCACATTATTTCTGCATGCTTCACTGAAACATGAAAAAAGGATCAGAAGAGTTCTGAACATTAGTGCTGCGTTGGACAGCTAAAGCAGCCGGTCAGATGTAGAACACAGTCCAGGTCAACACGGGGATAACTCCACTCTGCAGCCAGAGAGGTTTCCCAAGATGATCCTGGAATGACAACACAAATGCTCCATATCTCCGATGTCTCGTTCTCGAGCCGTGAATGGAGTCCTACAACAACAGGACCTCCGCTAGCAGCTGCAGGGTATCAGGTGGCCCGGCGGGGGCTTCTCTTGCCCGGCCACTTGGTGAGGTTCTGACAGACGCTCATTGTGTAGACGGCTTGTAATCACATCTCAGCGGCACACAGAAAAACACGGCAGATTGTGTTTTGGTTTTGGATTTGGGCGAGGGTTAAACCAATGTGAGTTTAAGTCGACCAATATGCAGGTATGTAGCAGAAGGTAAACCCCCCCTTGTTTAGTCAGGATCCTGATACTGTTGGCTACACACATTTGGGACAAGGAACACACTCTGAAGTGATAAAGGAGACTGATATTATCATCTGATAACATGTCTTATTGTTGTACATGTGGTCCCACAGTTATGTTCAATGTTTTCACAGCTCGATGACTTACCAAGGGAATGCGAAGACAGCGTCCTGAAGTGACACAGGAGACGTGAATTATGCAGATCAGACTTTTTATTCAATGCGAGGGAGACGTTTGCATAATGTTGAGTCAGCTTTGGTTTTGTTTTCCTGCGTTATTACTGTCTGAGCTGAATCCATTCATGCATTGTAAAAGCTGTACATGTCTCATCTTGCATCTGACATTCCTTCTAACCATTCTGCGCCATGATGTTTTCATTTAGGCATACTTTTTTTTTACCTGTTTTTTTTTTTCTACAAATAATCACAGAAAAGTGTTTTTTTTTTTTTTAGGGTGATTTTATTTTTATCACCAGGTAGCCAGATTTCAGCTTCCTTTTACTTGAAAGATACGTTTTAAGCGCCACTCAGCTGAGATGATGGACAGGTGCTCCACCACCAGTAGTTGGGTGTCCATCAGAGAAGTCCTGGTCCTGATCTTGGCTTACAGGTCACACACTCTGTACTGGTCAGGTTCTAGTAGCAGGACAGTAACTGAAGACAGAGTTCACCAAAAAGGAGCTCAAATTAATTGAGCTGTGCAGCCTTTGTCTGAGGGACTTCTTTCCCCGTTTGTAAAAAGCTAATTTCAGTTCACACTAGTTGACTAGTCTGAAGTAAAGACAACACTCAAAGTTGATTAAACATGCCTTAACATGGGATCATAGTGTCTGATGAGGGTGGTTAACGTTAGCAGTGGCAGCACCACCAGCCTTCAGCCTTCAGGTTAACATCCTCATGTGCTGGTTACACATTGCTCCGGTCAAGTGGTTACACAGTTTATCAGTTTAATCTGACACAACCTACATACAACTTTATCTCCATTATTCAAAATACTGCCAAAGAGCTTCATGCTACGGATGATGCTGGTTTACATCCTGGTAGTAGAGCAGTGCGTTAACCAGAGCTGGAGTAGTGGCGAGATGATGTGTTTCAGTTTAGACACAACATTTAGCCGACTCGTCATTCTTGTGCTAACCAGTGAGGGTGATGACAATCAATTGGTTAAGTCGGCAATTTGTGCACATCGCTTTCTGTTAACGAGATCTGACAGCTTTGTTGACCAACAAGAATTCACAGGTATGATCCTGGGCCAAAGGTAAAAGTTGGGTTTAGCATTTTGTGGGGAAACGGGAAAAAGAAGAGCCGTTGATCTACTGGTCTGTGGAACCCCGACTCACTTTTCTTGACAAGCTGGTGTTGGAAACACATCCAGCTGCTTTTGCAAGTCAAGGATTCCTTTCAGCAGGTCCTTGCTGAAGAATCCCCCCCACACCCACCCACACACACACACACACACACACACACACACACACACACTTCTGGGGTGCTATATTTTGGGGGCAAAATTGCACAAGTGTTTAAGTGTTTATAACCTTTTATTATTGCAGCTTTCCACACGGAAACCCTGACTCCACGAGCAATTAATCGGGGTGTGTGTGATGTGGGCAGAACGGGTACATGGTGTCACCGTTCTGGCCCACTTGGCCCATTTGGTCCTGCTTTAGAGCTGGGGGTCTTTTTCCCCCTTCTCCGCCTCGCTCCCAAAGCCTCGTTGCCCCAATGATGATTGAAGTTTAAAAGCTTTCATGTGTCAAACACGTGAACCCCCCCCACCCCCACCCCTCCCTCCTTTTTTAGGTGGTGGGTTGGAGGATGAATCCCAGAAGCAAAGAGGAGGGATGAGGAGAAACCAGTTTGTAATTTCTCCTCCTTCCCTCCAAAGCCGACCCGTCAGTAAGCTGGCATGCGGGAACAGAGACTTAAATCTGGAGGCCGACTAATCATAGACCTCGCTGCCTTCCCTCCCTGTCAATATCCATCTGGAAAAACACAGGAGAAGGATTAGGAGCTCGAGCACAACATGGAAGAGCCTGATGCCAAATAGGAAAGTTTATTCAGCTATAACACAACTGGCAACAAGCCTACTGCTTTAACATCATCAACCAAACTTTTACATTTGGACTCCTGCCTGACAATCTAAAGCTGACAGTTGAATTAGTCCTATCTTTGTATCTTGGCATTTATTGTTGTCTTGCTAATTTGTGACAATTGGGAAGGGATTGTTTCTGATCAGCATCAGCGGGCGTCTTTAACGGGCTTATTGATGTAATAGGATGAGCTTGTTAGGCTGTCTGTCTTGGACAAAGCCTTTGGGATTAAGAGAGCAAAGCTTTATTGGTGGTTTGCCAAATTAGGTTGGGGGGGGGTTCGCACAGCAAGGGGCCTGTCAGATTAACAGAGACCCTTTTGATAGAGATGACAACAACAACCGCTCAGGGAAGGGTCCAGGAATCACTCGGGACAAATTTCAGCTGCAAAGTTTGCACGGTGATCTGGCTTGACTTTGGATCTGTCAATGAGTCGAACATGCTCAGACTCACAGATTCTCACATGGGTGTGTCTGGTGAGGGGGGGGGGGGGGGGGCAGTATATAATGTGTGTTGACAGATGAAAAGGCCCGGAGCTGGCAGACACAATCAGGACTTTATGTGGCCTCTAAAGATGAGACACTGGCGTAAGATTAGAAGACAGCGTTGAGCGAGTTCTACTCTTAATGTGCTCAGATTGACTCGTCCATGCAGATCTCAGGATTTCCCAGACATGCATGTATGAGATCAAGAAAAGGATATCTAAAATCAAGTCTGCAGCTAAGATGTGCCATTGTTGCTGCATAGCAACAAACGTGCATGCCAAAATAACTGGCGACAGATCATCTCTACTTCTGTGTTTTACACTGTCTGATTTATGTGGTGCTCCCTCTAGAGGAATCCTCCAGTAACACACGTTGTACATCAGCAAGTATGTGAACATTTACATTCATTACACAGCCAGTTGTCTACATGTACGCTTGGTTCAAAAGCAAGAATATTTGAGGCTTAATGTGTTATGTAAAACGACTTTCTGATCCAGTAGATGTCGCCCTTGAGCACCAGCATGAAACCGAAACAAACTTCCTGTTGGGCGACACCTCCTCCATACTGAAGCCTCCGCTCTCCTCCAGAGACACACCTCCAACCCCATCCTCGGCTCGAGCTGCAATTGTCTCCTGCACTGTTGTGTTAGCATGCTAATGTTAGCACTCTTTAGTTAGCTTGTAGCTTCACATTGAACATAAACTGACACAGAATGAGCGTGATCTAAAAACTCTGATGTGACATCAAAATAATCAGTGAGTATGTTCTTCTTGACTAAAACAGCTTTTATACTCAAGGGGAGGAGCCGGCCGTCCCGTCCATGTAAACACGGCTCTCACAACAACACAGCCAGCGGGACTCGAGCTTCTCACTCATTGTAGACAGTCATGACTCAGAGACACATTTACACAGGAGAGACTGGATTTATCATTTATTTTCTGAGGGGTCAGGATGAACCAATAACCAACTTTAAGTCAGGGAGAATTCAAAATCAGATACCCGACTGTGTGGAACCCTTTTTCTGATCATTTCATGAAGGCGTTCATAATGCAGCGAGGTGTTTCTGTTTTTATACAAAGAATCTGAAGATGATGTTAACGACAGAACTTTGATTATCAAGGACACGTCGTAGATCAATCAACGTGTTATCATTCACGTCCCTGCGTATGTGGAGGGGGGGGGGGGGGGGGGGGGGGGGTTTAACTTCATAAGTGGATAAGTGAATGATCTCACCACGTCTTAGTCGTATTGAATCTCTCACAGCCTCACTAATGAGAAACGTCTGCACCATGTGACACTTTCTTCTCACACCAAAGCAGCTTCCAATCCCGGCCCAATCAAGGAAACCACATTCCGCGCCCCCCCCCCCATTCCCACCAGTAGATCCAATCCCACAGCTGGAGCTTCTTTACAAGTTCCTCCCCTTTCCCCCCAGTCACCGTCTTTGGCCTGAGGTTTTATCTAAGCACCCTTTAATTACCTTTTAAAAGAGATACCAAAGGGCGAATCATCTCTCTCCACAAATACTGTCTTTAGCTCGCTATTGGACTAACCCCCCTTTCATTCTCCTCTCCCATATCTTCTGTAAACCTCCGTCAGCGCCGCTCCATCCCTCCGTCTCCAAGCCTTTCTTCTGCCCCTTGTCGTGTCTTTAAATCAGGGTTTTCTGCAGATGTGCGTTTGCGGTCAGAGAAACATCTGCTCGTACGGTGAACCACCTGTACAGTTCGATAGGAATCAGCCGCGCTCTGTGATGATCGCTTGGCATGCCCGATGGAACGAAGCAAACACACAGACCTCATAATTACAGAGCTGAGACACGAGGGGAGAGCGAGACAGGGAGTCTTTCATCATAAACTAATGCAGCATCGCCTGCTCTCACTACTCTCCCTCTCTCTCTCTCTCTCTCTCTCTTGGTGCTCGTCCAAGTCGAGGCTCTGCAGACGTATATGAAACATTTATGACTGGAATTATTGCACGACATTCACAGCTTTTTACCCGCAGTTTAGACCATATGCACCGGTCTATAGGGCCGTATTTAAGGCTTTTTCCAATTATAGGGAGAGAATATTTAGACTATGAGGAGAGAGATTATTAGATGTATTTAACCCTCACAGCCCTGCAGAGGGAATGGTCTAGCAGCCCCTGCGTTGGTACTATTGCTTCTATTTCAGTCATTTCATGGAGCATCTTTAAATACTTCATATCCCTGAAATCTGCACAACTTGAAATGCTAAGTAAGTTGGGTTTAAGCCATCAATATTTTTGTTCTTTATCGTTGAACAAAAATCTCTTGCAGCTAAGATTGTTGAGACGCAGTAAGTTAAGGACGGAGTAGACCACTTTGTACATGACATGTATCAGAATTTAAAGACGCTTCAATGAGCATAAACATGTTCAGATCAAAAAACAGAAGACTTAGGTTCTTGGAGCAAAACGAATGAAGACTGATTTATCTGGGTTTGATTTTTAAGATCCATTTGTGGATTTTTGAAGTTGTTTTTGTGGCCTTTTTGCCTTCAGCTGAAGAGAGACAGGAAATGTTGGGAGCAGAGAGCGAAGGGGACGACATGCAGCAAAGGGGCCAGAAGTCGAATTTGAACCCCTGGCCGCTGAGATGAGGACAACAGCCTCTGTTCATGGGGGGGGGGGGGGGGCGCGACATAACCGCAAGGCTGTCCATGCTTGAAAAAAAGTCCGAGTGAGCTGATGTGTGAGAACACAGCAGGAAATATTCAGAAACATTCACCTCGAGCGAGTGGGGAGGGGAGGGTGACGTTTATACCCTGCAACCAGCACACCACCAGTGACTGTCTGCACGCCAGTGGTGCGATCTCTGTGCACGTAATGAAACCAAACTTTGTTCCCACCCCTCCACCCCTCCACCCCCCCCAAGCAAACACATTTTGCAATAGCAGCGAGGAAAACCTTTCTTACAACGAGGCAGAAACCGAGAGCAGAACCGAACTCTCTGTGAACAGCCGTCTGCTGCGACTGGACGAGCTGAGAAAGTTGTATAGAGGCAGATGTAGAAAAAGAGAGAGAGAGAGAGAGAGCATGCAAACATTTACCTCCTATCGCTGCCTCCTGGATGTCTTTGTTCAGAGTTTGAACAGAATCATTGAAGTGATTTTAGCAGCTGAAGCGTATCTTCTGTGGCTGTATCTTGTGTACGGACTGTTGGAAACTTTGCATTGCCTTTCCTTTAGTGTGTGTTTGTGTGTGTGTAGCTTCTTATGCAATCATGCCTGCTGTGTTTTGGTGGCACGCTGGAAGCAGTAACCATGACGATGCCCGGCCATAAAACCCGACCTCAATTAACGAAAAAGAAAAACCACCGTCTTACTGTAACGCTCAGCCCACAGCGCAATAAAAGTTTCCCAGAGGCACAGAGACAGTACTGAGCGGAGACGATCGAATGTGTCGGAGCTTCTCGTGCATCCGTCGGCTTTGTGGAGGGAGGGGGAGGGGGAGGGGTCTATCACCTGCAACAGAGAAAAAGGTTTTTACCCCGGACATCCTCCCCGTCTGAATGAAAATACTTTTTGGATGATTTTGAGATTTTTTTTGATGGCGTCTGTCATGGCGTGCGACACAGAGATGACATGCAGTCTGCTGATGTGTCTTTCGATGTTATATAACCTTTCTGTGACAAATTACACCCTTCCTGCTTTTCTACCCCAAACTAGAACGCCACCTCAAGCTGGGCACATATTTTCATATTTTTCTTGTGGTCTAAACGACTGATCGGTGTAAGAAGGTCTGGACTGGGTCTGACAGATTGTTTGGGTCACAAGACCAGCAGTAAAAGCTGGGATGTAAGAGTTTCAGGGAATTGGATGGTAAGGAGGCAAAGTTTAAGACTTTGGACCGTGAGAATGACGGACGGATTGGGGCAGCATCAGCAGTAATGCAGGGGCGTTGTGCTGGACCGTCGAGGTGAAGAAGCAGCTGAACCTGAAAGCAAAGGTTTTGATTTGCCAGTCGATCCACCTTCCAACCCTCACCTCTTGTCAGGAGCTTTAGGTAGTGACAAAAAGAATAAGATTGTCGATACAAGCAGCTGGAGGGAGTCTGGGCTCAGCCTTAGAGGGAGGCTGAGGAGCTCGGAGTAGAGCTGCTACTCCTTCACATCGAAAGGAGCCGGTTGAGGCGGTTTGAGCATCTGATCAGGATGCCTCCCGGTCCAGGTTTTCTGGGCTCGTCCAGCTGAGAGGAGACCCCGGGGTTGACTATGAGAAATATATATCCCACCTGGTCTGGGAACACCTCTGGGAGCAGCTCGAAAACGTTGCTGTTTGTTCAACCTGACCTCCTCTGACTGTAATATGAAAAGCTGCATCTTTCAATAAGTGCCCCCCCCCCCCCCCCCCCCCCCCCCCCACCACCTCCACCGCCTTGTCCCGGATAACTTGTCTGTAAGTAAAAACCTTTCAACAGATGAACAGTGACGAGTGATTCTGATGTTTTTGTAGTTCACAGCTTGTTGTAGTTTCTGAGCGTCAGCATGACCCTGAATCTTCTCGACTAATGATCCAGAACAATTACTCTAAATTCATGTTGAAACAAGGACACACACTTTTTAAAGTGTGTGTGTGTGTGTGTGTGTGTGTGTGTGTGTGTGTGTGTGAGAGAAACAGCCAGACTAAACACACCCTGACGTGTTAAAGTCACTGCTGTTAGCAGACACCTGAAACACACACAGAGGGGGCACGGGCTCAGTCTGTGTGCTGTCTATCAGAACAGCTGTATTCTGGGAAATAGCACAGAAAACCCCTCCTCCCTCTAACCCACAGAAGCATTTTTTTGCACCGACAACAACTCCAGCGTTGGAGCCTCGGGGTCTCGAGTTCTCTCCGAGACCCAAACATGACCCCGGCCGTCTCGAGAAAAAAAAAACAAAAAAAAAACAACACACCTCACCCAGGAAAAACCCGCTTTGTTCTGAGCTCCGGGAAGTGTGAATACCTCGCAGTGAAAACATCCCTCCGACATGTCGAGGTGTTTTCAGCGTGTGTGTCTGGGTGTAGGGATTCATTGTTTTTCTTGGAAAGAGCTTCCATCATTTGTCATGCATGCGTGGTGTTGACACAGCAAATGTGGTTAGAGGAAATTATATTTGCCCTGATGTAAATATAATTGAAAGAATATGTGAGCTATCAGACGACTGACCTAAACGTGTTCTGTGTGCGTGAAAAAGAGGCTGTTTGCACAATCGAAAGTATGCGTTTAATGAACAAATGCGTGCACATGCTTTAAAAAGAGAGGTGGAGTGGAGTGACAGACGGAGAAAAGGAGAGAGTGAGACAGGAGGAGTGAGTCTTTGAAGGAAGGGCGTGGGAGGGTTTGTTTGCACGATGAGGTACTTTTTACTCGCCCTCGGGCCGTGTTTGAGGGTGGTCCTCCTCGCTCCGTGCCACTTGATTTTCCCTCGCCGACTCTGGTAATCTTGAGAGCTGGCTTTATGGTTTTAACGACACACACACACACACACACACACACACACACACAGGGGTAGTTTTTTGACCACCCCTGTGGAGGTTAAGTATTGCACAGGTTGCACAAAACTGTGAAACAGTAAATGGAGCAGTGAAGACAGCTTGGCTCAAACAGGAACAGTGTGTGTGTGTGTGTGTGTGTGTGTGTGTGTGTGTGTGTAGGCTTCAGTCCTCGGTGAACCTCGGTCGCAGGATCAACTCTGGGTCCTGACTCTATTTCGTACATGTCACCCTCCACTCCCTCAAACACCTCGCCGTCAAATAAAAGCCCCCAAAAAAATGACCTGAAATTAAAAAAAAACTCACCGGCAGAGTTCGATTGACATGAGCCATCTTTAACACACGCACTCCTGAACACTTTTAGATCATTTCTGGAGGACTGGCCCCTTATATCCTCCTGATCTGGTTGTTCATACATGCACCTCACAGCAGGGGGCTATCCCTGTCAGTCAGGGGGGGGGGGGGGGGGCGGGGGGCGGGGGGTCTCCTGAGGCAAAGATGCAGAAGTGTCAGAAGCATCAACAGAGTCCTCTATACGACGGTATAAAGAGAATATTTGTCTTTATATCAATGCTACGTGTAGTTCAACAGAATCTCAATCTGATTCAATCGGTCAAGCTAAATGCTAAATGCATCATATCAACAAGGTGGAAAAAAAATAATCTTGACTCCTTGCGTCACTTTCTGCATCACGTTCTCTTCTCTCCTTCTCCCTCTTTCCTGGTTTGTCCTCCCCTCCCTCTCTCTCCTGCAGGATCATTTGGTTAGCGTGAGGAATGTGTGAAAGACGCTGAGGACCCAGCCTCCGAGCTGCTCTGAAAAAAGAGTGCATTGGAAACGTGCAGTTTATAAATATGAGATTTCAAGAGGAACATGTCTCCGCGTTCCTCCAGCGAGCTGCGGCCTCACCTGTCCACGGTTAATCATAGAAACTGACCTGTGTGAGTTCTGTTCAGACGTGGTGTTCACGAGGAGAGGTTTGTTGTTCATCACGTACCTGGAGGAGAGTAGTAGGAACACAGAGTCCCCGCCATGGAGACGGACTCGTTGGTCCAGCACGTGGAGCGGTTGGAGGGGCGGGGTTTGTTTTAGACTGCCCGGATATTTAACACTTGGGTCACATTAGTTCACCTCCCGTGCTTCTGGCTTTGATATGTTTTGGCTTTTATGCCTTTTTATTTGATCGGACAGTGGATAGAGTAGGAATTCAGGAGATAGAGAGAGTGGGTGATGGCATGCAGGATAAAGGAGCCACGGGTCGGATTTGAACCCGGGGTCGTCAGCTCGGAGGACTAAGGCCTCTGTGCATGCGGCGGGATCTAAGAGCTAGGCCAAAGTTGCTTCAATATTATTATGTAAAGCCTGATTTTTATGATACAACAGCTCAGTTTTTCTATCTCTACATAAATCCAAGCTTAGGAAGATATCGGCCGATACATCTTTTTGAATTATTTTACTCCCCAATATCAAAAACTCAAAATCAGTCTGGCCCGAATAAAAACTACAGAATGTAAACATGTGCCAGAGTTTCATTCACGTTGGTTTGCAGGCTCCGAGCGGCCTTCTGGTTCTTTTTTAATATTTCAGGTGGTGTGACTCCGCCAAATATTTCCATTGGGCTTATTACCCATGCACCTGTCATTAGTTTTATTTCTGATATCTTTCTTGATTTATTGGACAAATATTCCCAGAAATGTACTCGAAGAGAGTCGGCTTGTGACTGGAAGTTCATTGAATGAATGAACAATGAAGACGTGGTTTTTTTTCAGCCTGAAGGTTTATCATGTGAAGGAGCTGAACTTTAATTCTCACTTACTGATCTTGATCGAGGTTACATCCAGCGTGACGTCTCCTTTACTATATCCGCCCAGTCAGCTTTTCCTGAGCTTATCATCTTCTTCACTCCACTCGCTCTTTCAAGTCTGCAGCCGCTCACCTGCACCATGTCGTCACCTGCGATACCATCACGTGTTGACTGTAAGCTCGAGCTGCACAGGAACAGAGCGAGATGTTTGTGATCTGCAGAGCGTGTCGGCTCCATGCGATGCCGTCCGTATCACAACCAGCTGTCAGATGTGATCATTGTGAAGGTGTACCTCCACTTCTGGTTCCTCCTGATGTTTTCGCTCTGTGAGAGGAGGAGGAGGAGGAGGCGGTGTCGTTGTTTTCCACCAGCAGACAGAAAGAACTCTGCAGCAGAATGTGCGTCAGGTGGGTTGCCAGGTCTGGTCCTGAGCTGATTGATTGACTGACTGGACGCTCTGTTTTCCGTCTCTACCTGGCTGCACACTCGCCTGTTGTATAACGGTGTGTTGCTTTTGTTCAGAGTCTGTTTAGTGTTAGATGAAAGAGCAGATAACTTCAGAACAGCTTTAACTCAAACACAGGGAGCGTTCAGGTGGATTAATGGATGTGGTCTGGTCCTGTGTTCAGGGTGATGCACCTCTTGTTTTGAAATCTCTGACTTACCCTAAGTTGTTCCACTTACAGTCTCCAGCCTTTTAAATCTTGAATTCCTCACAACTTCTGCTAAAACCAGAGACTGTAAATATTAATGGTTGAAGCCTGAGTGACGGCAGATGCCCATCCCTGAGATCCCTCGTCTGTTCCTGCAGGGGGCGCTGGAAGCTCATCTGTGGTCTCCATGTTGGAAATGCTGTCTCAGTCTAACTTTCAGTCGACCTAACGACAGGCTGAGAGCTGGAGCTGAAGCGGGTTTTAAACCTCCTGACAAACCGTTAAATTGCGCCCACCTGTCAATCATGTCTGTTAAGCGCCTAACTATGGATAACACGTATCGTTTTCAAAATCAAAACGGAGCCGTTTAAAAAAAACAGTGTGTGCCAGTGATGACAATAACTAATCAGACCTATGTAGTTTTTTGTACCAGGCTGTAAACATGATTATTTGTGCTGTAAAAACAGCTTTTTTGCCTGTGGTGTGTATGTGACTTCCTGTGCTTCTGCAGCCAGCCTCTAGTGGACACTCAATGAACTGCAGGATTTTGCACTTCCGCATTGGCTTCATTTTTCAACACCGGAGTTTGCCGCTTGGCTAAAAATGTTCACTAAATACGTTCTCTCTCTCTCTCTCTCTCTCTGTGTGTGTGTGTGTTTGTGTTTGTGCTGCAGCGATGGAGGAGCTGGTGTGTGAGCTCCGTCTCTTCCTGGACCTGCTGGACAGAGAGTACCTGAGCGCCGGGGTCCGAGAGAGGAAGCTGCACCTGTCCAACATCCTGCACAGAGTCCTCTCAGAAAAAGGTGAGATGATGAACCTCTTGTGTGCACGACAGAGAACCACACACGTGTCATGAATGCAAAAGGCTTTTTTATTTAATGCATCCAGATGGAATATTCTCTGCTTATCAAACGTTTGAATCTACTGGAACATGCAAACATTATTTACCCATCACTATGAGAACATTTGGTTAGCTACTTTGTACTCACTGTTTGAAGTTTCGTTCAAGTTCAGCCTGGATTAAAGTTGAGGCTACTGACGTCGACACACAGACTCTGCAGTCAGTAACTTTCTTTCACTTGCCACTCCTTCTCAGAGCCGTCATTCAAGTCCGAGATCCACAGTGGTCTGCCGGCCCCGCCTCAGATGCCCCTCCCTGAGATCCCTCATCCATGGCTGGTAAGACTTCAATCCTACAACAGAAAAAGAAGCAGCCTGTAATGAAGTGACCAGTCCGCTGTTTGTTTGGCTGACAGCCAGCGCTTTAAAGTAGAGGGACTTGTGTAAATACTGACAGGATCACGTAATCGCCAATCACGTACCAGCACCAAAAAGAACTGGTATTCGGTTCCCATCCCCAGCTTTGTTACTTCACAGGTCGAGGTTCAATACTCGGCTCCTAAATAAAGGTGTGTGTACAAAACGCAGCATCGTATTTAAACTTCCCTTGGAGCTGCTTTCAGTCACATGAGTGTCAGCCGCAGTAATCCAGCGAGACGTGGAAACCATGTGCGCCGCGTTCAGGCTCTTTTTACGGCCTCCTGTTAAGCAGTAGGAGACGAGTCATGGCTTCGATGTGTTTTCCTGTCTCACACAGCGCCTTGCATCACCCTGACAGTCACTGCAAACATCTCTGCTATGACATAATGTGTGTGTGCATACGTGTGTGTGTGTGTGAAGAGAGCAAGCGAGAGGACAAGCAGGCAGTGTGTGTGTGTGTGTTTGTGTGTGTGTTTGTGTGTGTGTATCAGAGCAGATGCCTCTGATAGAAAGCAGGTGACTGTGATGGCCCGCAAAGCCTTCTCACCATAACAATAAGCCACAACACCTTGTTCTACATCCTCTCTCTCTCTCTCTCTCTCTCTCTCTCTCTCTCTCTGTCTCTCTGTCACACACACACACACACTCAGAAACACACCGAGGCAGCACTAGTCCTTACAGTGCAGTTTGTAATTAGAACCAGTCGACGGCCTCAGCCTCCTCCGGTGACCCCAGTGTGTGTCTGGAAATCACTGCCGAAGTTTTCCCGGAAAAGTGAACGGGAGGAGGAGGAGGAGGAGGAGGAGGAGGAGAGATGTTTCACCACTTTCTATCTCCCTCCTCTTCCTCTTTTTGTTTTCGTAGCGGCTGTTGTTGTCTTTTGAGAAAACTGCTTTATTACTCAGGAAAGCGAAACCTTTCTTTTACTTTCGCTGACAGTGAGACTGATCCTTTATGTGCAGCTGATTGCCCGGCTGTCGTCCAGGAGAAAACACCAGGAGTTAAGACGGCTTTAGTCGACATTGTTGAGATGTACAGGGATGTGATTCTTACCTGATGGTGCCAGCTATTGAAAATATTTGTTGGCTGTGGGTGCTTCCTACACAATCTGACAGTAGACTGACCCTTCTCTCCGACCTCCTGCTCAGTAGGCTGATATTTGTTCCTACTTCGTCTGATTCCTTCAGTGTGGAAGTGGCGTCATCAGCCCGCCTCATGTTATTGACACTCCAACTCAGATGTGATCTGCACGATGGCTCAGTAAATAATACAAAACTTCACGTTGCATGGAAACAATTTTAACAACTTGGCAACAGCCAATGAGAGTGAGCAAAACTGGAGGCGTCACCACCCGTATGCGGCGTCACTTTTACAGCCCACAAAAATGGCGGCGAACTTAAAACACTTAAACCGAGCCCCCTGACCAAGTCCATCGTCCGCCATGTTTGTTTTTTCTTCTGAAGTCACGTTTGATCGCGCGTGTTTTCTGTGAGATCTCGTGTGTGTGGAATCATTTCTACGGCAGGTGTGTGCTCTGGCCCGAGCCGTGTGGTGTGAGCGTCGGTTGAAACTGTCCCAGAAGTCTGTGGTTCTCCGACGTTTTTATAATCAAGATAAGAAAATCTTTGTCGTGTGTGTAACCAGCCTTTACAGACAGCGATCCACATACACAAACACGTCTTAACAGTGACCCTGTCTCGCCCCTGTGACGCCTCTGCTGCTACCTTGGAATGGCGGCACAGAGGTCGAATCACTTCTTTCCATTACGCCTCCATGACCTTCATATTGAAGACGTGGCGTTAAGATCGCGCCTTGAGCTGGCAGTCTGAATAAAGCTCAGATAGTTTCTGACAACATCGCAGAACGGATCCCAACACAGAGAATGAGCAACCACCATGACATCACCATGACATCACTGTGTTCAAAGCAACCAAACCCCATTTAGAAAAACAAGCGTTTGACCTCAGACAGTACGGGAGTGTTCGCCCTCCGGCTGCTCCAGTCAGGTCGTTTGTCTGAGTTATTGTGTGTCCAACAAACATTGGATCCAAACTCACCATTCAGAACATCAAAGTCCCACAATGACATGAACAAACTCACCCATCAAAGCAGCAAACCTCCGTGTAAAATGGCTGTTTTTGTCAATGGAGTCTGGTCGCCTTGAAGAAGAAGAAGAGTGACACAACAGCTGTTTGTGGTTTAAAGAATCTGACTTTAAAGAGAAGGTCTCTCTCTGTCAGAATCTGTTCTGTAGCGTTGTCACGTCAGACACTTAAAACAACAAACTGAGACGGTTTTACTTTAATTATGTTTTGGGGGCATTTTTTGCCTTTTAATAGACAAGACCGCCAAAGAGAGACATGAGCCCTGTTTCCACCAAGCGCTCTGGTTTAGTTCAGTACGGTAAACCCTGCTCTCGCTTTGCGTTTCCACAGCAAACCGTGCCCTTATTTGGTAAGCGGAGTGTAAGACAGATGGAGATAGCCGCGTCAGCTAAGAAATAGTGTGACATCATAGCAGCCCAACACAGTGTAGCCCGCATTTATTAAGTTCAACTGAGAAGAAGAACTGGGACACAGTAAACAAAAGAGACCCTTTAGGGTCGGATCGGTACTCTTGGCGCCCCAGCAGAAGGGTACCAAAAAAGTAGGACGGTACAGATCCTTCATTTTGGTACCATTCCCAACTTTTGACAGTGGAAACGCCAATAAATGGGTACCGAGCTGAACCGGACCGCTTGGTGCTATACGTTGTCGGGAGGAGATAGTGGGGGATGAGATGCAGCAAAGGGCCGACGTCGGATTCGAACCCACCTACAATGCGACGAGGACTTTTGCCTCCCTACGTGGAGAGTGTGACATAACCGCTAGGCTATACGTTGACCCATTTTCATGAGGTTCTGATCCCTGACAACTTCCTGTTTCTGTGCTTAAGATCATATCCTAACCTTCCATCTACAGGAAGGTCCTTACTTTATTTCAAAATAAAAGCACAATTGAATTCAAACAGCAAGTAAAGTACTCTCAGCTTAAGACAGTACACATAGCAGCAGGCCTTCCCCGCCAACGATCCAGAGGAACCTACAAGACATGAGATGCTCCAGATGTGTCCGCCTATTCAACATCCTCTAAGTGTAAGAATAGTGTTTCTAATTATAAAAAAAGAAGTATCACTTGTGTAGGATCTGCAGAATCCGGGTGGTTAAAGTTCAACTCTCATAAATATAGTTGGATGGAAACTCAGCTCCTGTCTTTTATTTCCTTCCAGCTCGCCGTCTCTCTGTAGCTGTCTGTCTGCTCTGAAATTACCATTCATCACATTTCCACACTGACCTCTGGAGAAGCTGTCGGGGCGGGGAGGGAATAACTCTGCACCCTTTAGAGTTGCATGAATCCCCGCCTGCAGAAACGGACTCGAACAAAGAGACGGGGTTCAGGACGAGAGAAAGGAGGAGGGGCGGAGGAGTTAAAGAAACAAAGAAGAAGAAGATTTAGTGCAGAGGAAACCGTTCTTCAACGCTCATTTTCAAACGTGAATATTTCATCCAGCGTCAGGCGTGAGTTATTGGTGGTGAGAGAGTGCAGTAAATAGAAATGAGAGCTCTGATAGAAGACGTACGGAGGAGGAAGAGACGGCCTCGGCCACGGTCTGTCTGTGACCCGTCAAGCCTCGGTGGCGAGCCAAACCAACACTCCGCACGACCGAGAGCCTGTGGCTTCAGATGCTACATCAATGCCCCTGTGTGTGGAAGCCATGATGATTACTTAGTGTTATATAAGGAATAATGACTCTGGAGGAGTCTGACGCCGTTTCAAATGCTCAGTGATGATACGGAGTTATCACACTGATCCTAAAGTGTGGAAGTAGCCATGTGAATCAGGACCGCCCTCCCAGAGGCTGCAGCTCGACTTTCTTTCATGCATATTTATAAAAAAAAGTCTGTCATCGATCGAGATGCAATTAAGGTCCGAAATTGATGCATTCTTTTTTTTTTTATCTCATTCTATTTTGTCCCTTCAGGCTCACCATAGATAGTCGTCCTCAGTGTCTCCCTGTAGTCTCAGTGATGTAAAAGAAGGACACTGCTGCATCTTTGAATGTCTCATTTCACTTTAACAAACTCTCAGACAGCTCAGCTGATGAGTCCAAAGAAATATCCACCTTATGACATCACACATTGACCTTATGACATCACACATTGACCTTTTGTTACCGTTCCTTTGAGCTGTTTGACCTCAGTTTGGGATCCCTAACCACTTCCTGTTTCTGTGCTTAACTTCATGTCCTAACCTCCCAGCTACAGGAAGGGCCTTACTTTATTTAAAGAATAAAAGCGCACAGGCTTTCAAACTTCCAAACAGGAAGTGAAGTACCCTCAGCCTAAGACAGTACCAAAATAAGAGCGTGACACAAACTGTTTTGTAATGCAATTTATCATATGGGATTTCAAACATGCGATTAATCGTGATTTAAAAAAATGTATAATTTGACAGCCTTGATTAAAATCAATCTACACTAACTTAAATTCAAAACTAGAATCTTAATTCTTTCTTTCCAGCAGCAAGCTAAAGCGTCTGTCTTTGATGTAATCGGGTTGTAAATCTAATGACATCATGAAGTTAGAGTACCTGTGGTGTAAAGTTCGCTGACAGGCAGCAGGGGGTCAGATACAGCTGTCTGCATCATGAAAGAGAAAAACCTTTAGAGCCACATCATAAATAAAAGAATCTTAATGGTTGTACAGCTTTTATGTGGCACAGATTTTAGGCATATGAGACGATTCTCCAAGGAATGACACCATCAACTGCAAATATA
The DNA here is from genome assembly GCF_963584025.1 of Labrus mixtus. NCBI lineage: Eukaryota > Metazoa > Chordata > Actinopteri > Labriformes > Labridae > Labrus > Labrus mixtus. Next base: position 5,674,685 of record NC_083634.1, read on the forward strand.
TCAAAGTAGTTACTTTAATTCTGTAACAAATGATCAAAATGTTCTCACACTGTGCGCACAAAAAGTGTTCAGATATCAAATCACTATAGCTGTTTAAGAAACATGTTGTTGGTATTTCTTAGGACAAAAATGCTGATCTCTCTTTCTCTCACTCTCTCTCTCTCTCTCTCTCTCTCTCTCTCACACACACACACTAATGTCACTAAGGATCAGCAGACCCAACAGGATGTCCACTAATCAAATAGACGGCCACAGGGCCCTGTTTTAGGTTTGTCAGGCTCAAACTGGTCTGCTTGGAACCACCCAGGGACCCTCCTCTCAGAGTGTGCGTTTGTTTTGTGTACTGTGAACTGAGTGTACGTGCAGCCGAAGTGACTCCTGATACATGAGAGCCTATTAGACTAAATGAAACAAAAATGAAACCATAGGGTTAAAAATGTTTCTATGGGAACAATAATGATCCTCGCTCTGCCTGTTAATGACGAGAAAAAGGTGTTTCTGAAGTTCCTGCAGACTCTCAGTCACAGACTTGTGCCTTGTTTTTCAGAGCACTTGAAGCCCAACAGGAAGTGACCATCAAAACATTGACTTTCTATTGTTCACTTTTTGGGTCAGGCATTCCGCTCTTCGACTCCACTTTTCTTGGCCACCTGACAGACGGTTTTAATGTGCTTCCTTCACAGAGAAGTCGGCACTTATCGAGACGTTTGTGGGCTTTTTGGAGGAGTTGCACCCTTTTTGTAGAAAGAAGTAATAAAGTGAGAGTAGCCTCTTTCTTCGTGGACTTGAGTATCACACTTTTAGGGCGCACTCACACTAGGTAAGCGTTCTGACCGCTGATGACTTCCTGCCCAGACACGACCTCAGCCAAGTGATGTATCGGCAATACAAACATGGCGGTGGCAACGAGAGCGTAGTACTTATGAAGCGACGATGACACTTTCTTGTCTTTCCTAATGAAAGAATAAAAAATAATGGGGATACTCAAGTCCATATAAACACAGCGCTCGTGATGTAGTCATGTCTGAGCTGTGTGTGAGTGCACAACGCTTTAAAGCAGTGGTTCCCAGAGTGGGGGTCGGGACCCCCTGGGGGGACGTGAGACACTGGGAGGTGGGTCGCGAGATGCCTTCCAAAAACAAATACAAACTGGAAATGACTTGAAAATACATATTTTACCCATTATTGTGAAATGAAATACAAAAATGTTGTTCAGTTATTTTTAGTCTGTTGTATTTTTTACTGTTGTTCTGATGTGTGTTTGGAAAGGCCCATTAGTGCGTGCTGCTGTATGCAATTTTATGCTTTAACCACTTCCAGGGACAGAGGGGGTCCCCGTCTCTAGCATCGTTATTTTGGGGGTCGTGGGATGAAAAGTTTGGGAACCCCTGATTTAAAGGACGACGACTGGTGTCTCTGCTCAGGCACACATATTGTACATAGACTCAAAGAGAACCAGGATCTTATCAAGTCCAGTTTGGTCCTCTCCACAACCCTCGCCTCAAGAACAAGATCTGGCTCTAATTAGACTGGTGATAACCACAGAATGTGACGAGATCCCGCTGAAGTCTCACAGCGTCTCTTCTTTCTCTTTCTGTCTCTTTTCACTCGTCAGATTTATGCCGTGCTCATATTGCTCTTTTATCTTTGGCATGAAATACACTCCTGTCATCGACGAGCTCGCTGCCTCGGCCACATGAACGCTTCTCGTTCAGCTGCCGAGAAGTCAGAACAAAAGAGCGGAGAAAGTAAAAATGTAAATGACTTTTGTTGAAATGAGCTGCATCGAAGCAAACAAGTCAACAAGTAGACGTAGAGTACAAAAACCCCAACAAAGAAAAAACGCAACAATCTTTGACAAACTCAAGAGCTGAGTCAGGGAATGTTTTGTTCTTGTTTTCATTCTTTATGCCACAAATCACAAAATGTCACAAAATGAAAACAAGGAAGTGTCGCCTCCATGAGAAGCATCTGGAGTAAATGTTATATCTAGAGGATGCATTTATTATAAGTTCAATCAGGAGAGAAGTAAGAGTCACAATGATTTATTTAACAGTGTGCAAAGTCTTTGGCGATTAAGCTCCGTCATGATGAATTCATGCACTCAGAGTGGTAATGAGGCCGACAGCAGGACATTCTTTGATGTGACATCTGAGTTTCCACGGCAACCATTCACATGTTGAGTCTGTCATGGAGGCTGCCGCGACAAGACACATCCCGTTACAACTCTAAAATGAAGGATTTCTCTGGCTTTGATAACTGTTGGAAATATTTGATTAAAAAAAAAAGATGTATAACGTAGATGTAGATATTTTAGGTAAAAATTTGACATTTGTCTTTATTGCTTATTTCAAATCGTTCGCTGCATCCTATGGACCACGCATGGATTCAAGGCAGCTCTGCTAAAGGAAAATGTGGACCAGTCCTCTTGTTGAGACACAAATGATTTCCATCTGTGTTGATGTTGGAGAGCGGTGGCATCCCCCCCCCCTCCATCCCTTCCTCCTCCTCTCCTCCCTCGGCTTCCCCCAAACAGACCCTGTACAAGTTTACCAGCGTTCACAAGTGTGTTCATGTGATGGATGTACTGTATACACACTAGCCCAATTGCGTTATCCATAGCAGTCTGGGTCCCATTTGGAATTCATTTCCTCCCCCTCTCTCCTTTCCAATCAGACTCCCCCCTCCCTTCTGAGCACTTTCGAGGATAAATATGTCTCTGGGCCAAAGCTTTGTATTCAAATGTAGACCATACCTCACACACACACACACAGCCTGAATCATCTCCTGTATGTATGTTTTGTTTACCAGCTCTAGATATTTGGGGTGGTCTCTTGTTTGAACACCGTTTCTTACCCACAGTCATCGCCGTGTTGGTGGCCGTAGACCAGCAGCTTCTTATTTGGAACGACATCGGCCGGCTGTATTTCGCCAAACCAAATGTTTTCTAGCTTGAAGGGGAAACACACTGAAGCAAGAAAAAGTGTCACTGTGCTTTGTCAAGCTAGTGCTGGCATCCCATCACACAGTCGCATATGAATCAGCCGTGCTTTCCTACGTCTTTAGAAGCAACCATTTGTTTTGGTCTCCATTCGGTGCTGCTGGATCTGTTTTCATATTTCACTTAATTCCAACGTGGGGTTCCCCTTTCTTTGCGGCTTGGTGAACCACAGCAAAGCCTTTCGGTGACATCAGCGCTATTGTGTCATGGGCTCGACGCAGCGTTTAACAGACTGCGAGGGAAGCCGTAACACATTGTCACTGGGGTAACCAAACAAGTTGCAAATTGGTGATTGATTAAGTCTTAACTGTAGCGAGCAGCAAGACTTCGCTAAGTGGCACAACGGCCAGGGCCAGACTCATAACACTTTGGAAAAAGCCCACAGTGAGAAACTGGGCCACGAATGGAAAATCTATTTCACAACCCCCCCCCCCAACTCACACTCAAGTGCTTTTGAAGGCTCTTTACAATGCCAGGATTTTTTCTTTTCTTGACACATGATGTGATGGAAGTGACTTAATAAAGCACTGAGGGAAAACTGAAGCTATTTCTGCAGTCTGGTGGCGTACTAATACAGTTTGTGGTTCAAGTGTTTAGATCTACGTCTGATAGATACATTTATTGGGCTTTTGGTGACGGATGCATTTGCAACATTCATGTCTGTATAGATATCGCATGGAAAAATGGTGATAGAACAAATTAAATGAAGCAAAGACGAGGCAATGAATGGATTTAAACTAGAAGCAAATTCAAACTGTCTCCTTGAGATCATTGAGCAAGTGGTGTCTCTAGAACAAGCTAGGCTTCACAATGGTGGGTGTCACTTTCTGTTTGACGTTAGAGAATCAAGAGTCACTCCTTGTTGCTTGTACCTGATGACAAAGATTCAAGTATGGATAATAGGGCTGGCCTCTTGTTGGAGCCGAAGAGATCTGAACAAGAAAAAGCCACCTTGGTCGTTTTTTTTTTTTTGGGCAAGGCAACATGTCAAATCATACACAACTCTCCAACACGCAAATTAACATAGACAATGTTTTCCACCCTGCCCAGGGGAAGCCAAGACAATATCAGCCATTTAAACCCTCCACATTTTTTCATTTCTTATAGTTGGACATGCCTCAAATACCTCCAACAATTTCCAACCATCCTGCAGAGTGATCTTATTTTGCTTGATGTCAATGATTTAATTTGTTTCATGACTACACACAGCTCTGGAAAGAAAGTAAGAGCTACTTCTAGATGACTGGTGAGAAGCTTTGGCTTCTGGCTTAGCCCCCTTTAGAAACATTTCAGATCCATCCATTATCCACTATCGATATCTATTCTTCCATACGGGGTGTCGGGGGGCTGGAGCCAATCTCAGCTGTCATTGGGCGAGAGGCGGGGTACACCCTGGACTAGTCGCCAGTCAGTCACAGGGCTCAAAGTGGACTGTTAGGACGCTTGAGTACCCGGAGAGAACCCACACATTCACAGGGAAAACCTCCAAACTTGCCTCATAGCAAGAAGGGAGAAAGAAGTCAGTGTGCTGTCAGAAATACATCTCTTATGTTCTTTAATGTTTACTGGTTGCAAAAAATCAAAGACCAGTCACATTTCAGTGAGGTTATGTTGGGATTGTCTGCTTCATGTCTGACAGACTGTGATTCCTTATTTCTGCTTTGTTGGCAAATGGCTCAATGGGAAATCTCACTCAGTTCTAGCACAATAGGAGGGTGCCCTTCCAGATATGGACCTACTTTATAACACAGGGCTCCCTTCCAGTGAAAACAGGGCCACCCCACCCTTCCAGTGCTTTTCCAAAGTGTTGGACCACCAGCTCCCACCAGCTGCTGCTGAGCCACGTTTACACCTCATTGTGAGGTGAGAGAAATGCAGGAAAGACCCAACCCAATCTCACTCTCCATTTGTTTTTACAGTACCGTCGGGCAAGCTTGGCATTTCAGCCAGAAAGTGCACTCTTGTGAATGCACCTGTCCCGCAAAATCCACACTACATACCAGCCTGAGGCAGGAAGACGGGAAAGTGAAGGAGGGGAAGTGTAGGTTAGATTGGAGTGTAAAATGGGAAAACGGTTTTGTTTTGTTGGAGGTAACACTAGCTTGGGTGGTTCATGTATAAACAGAGAGCTGGAACACTCAGATGAGTATCGTTGAGTTTGGCAGGTCTTCAGCTTGGAGGAGGCCTTGAGTCCTGCAGAGAGGGGATTTTTATCAGAGATTTACTGTGTGTCTTAGTCTACTTTGTCTTGGTTTTCTCCCCATATTTTCTTCCCATACTTGTTCTTACGTGTTGAAATGTTTTTGAATATATGGGGCTCTTATGTAAAGAGTGTGTGTTGGCCCGATCAGCTGACATCCGGATTGAGTTCCTCTCCCGCACAATGAGGCTTTCAGTGGCGTTCCTGGACAGCTGCCACTGTTGAAACAGACATGATGTATGCTGTGGTTTGTTATCAGGATATTACAACTGATAGGCCAGATTTATATGCAAGGACTGTCCTGGCATGCCTGGATGTCTGTGTACATAAATAGCCAATATCTAGCAAATGTTGTATCCCATTACCTGCTTCATCTGAGCAATATGCACATATTCACACACCAAGAACACTCATTTTAAATATTCTGATATACTGGAGTATCTTGCAAAAGTCTGCTCGCGGTCTGAATTGTGCATTCTGAAAAAATCTGATTGTTCTCTTGTTTGTGAAATGGGCAACAAACAAAATAGCTCAGTAGGCATAGTCCTGGGATTTCAGCCATATGTCTTGTCACCAGTTAATGATTAGAGTTCTTTACTTGGCAATCCAAGAATTTAAAGGAACAATCTTTTTAAACGCTCTAATGGAAGAGGTTTAATTGAGTGGTTATTGCCAACTTTTAATGTCCATAATATACCATAAAAGCGTGCTTAAAATCTGTAGTATAGTATATGTTTTCAGTCTTTCCCTCCAGTTGCAGTCACAGCTGCAGAATATCACCCTAACTCCCTCGTCTACAAGCTTGTTGTCTCAAGGTTATCCCGGGACAAAAGCAGGACAAACTGAGTAAACCCTGACGCTGATGGGTAGCACCATAGCCTTTTGCTCTTTGGGCTTTCATCTTCTCCCGCTGTCTGGAATCAATTTTTAACTCAATGCCTCGGCTTGACCTCATGCTTGATCTTTGAGGAGCACATGGGAGAAGGGGGTGTATGCAGATGGCTATCGGTCCATTTTGTCCCATCTGTCCTTCTATCTGTGTTACTGCAGGTTTTTAAAGTTTTGGCAAGGATCATATTCTTGGATAGTGCTTGAAACCATTTCAAAGGGTTCTGAGGTATGCTGATGCTGATCTTAAACCTTTGGTCAATGCTATGTTCATTTTGAGTATTGTGAAGAGACAAGATTAAAAACACATGGGCTTTAAAAACTAAGGGTGGCACTCAGCAGCTTGGAAATAGAGAGCTAGACAAGTTGCAAAAAATCTCTGGTCCAAAAAAAGGAAATCGAACACCACCGCCTTTTTAAATAACTACCATCCAGGTGACCTTGTGCATGGCACTTAACCTCCAGTTGTACAAGTAGCCAGGCGGACCAGATGCCAACAGTAGAGGACTGTGGTTTCACTGTGCGGCTCCCAGATGTGAGCATGTATCACTGTGAAGCAGGGTGGTGCTGGAAAAGTGTGTAGGCCTCAGCAAAACCCTCAAATCAGAATAAATAAAGCTTTTAGCAAACCTTCAGTCTTTGGACAGTTTCCTAACCGTGGTGCAATTAAAGGTTTGGACACTCATTTATACTGTTTTCATGTAAAATATGTTCTTCAAATGTAGTAAGACATGGGCTCAGTTGACGGAAAATCTAGATATACAACATGAGCAAACTATTTTACCCTTCACTTCCGAACATTGGTTAAATTGTTTCCAAATACATTTTTGTTACAAATTAGTCAACTAAGTGAATAAACGTTTTCACCCCTTGTCTGCACCAGAATCACAAATCTGTCAAATCAATTACTACCATTTTATATTTTGGACTTCAATGCATGTCAAATAATACATCCAAGCTGTAACACATCCACCCACCACTAGGGGGTGCGGTCTGTAGCCCTGGTCATTGGCTCTTCTGTTCTGGCTCTACTGCCCGGATGTAAACAAGCCCCGTGCATGAATAGCATCTTGCAGGAGCAGCGTGTCTGGTAGTATCTCGATCTGGAAAATTGTATCCAGGCTGCGTCAAGTTAAACTGTCACATCGACTGGAGCCATGCGTAGCCACATTTAGCACAGGCATGTGGACTGTAACCTGCAAGGAGATCCGAAGGCTGGCGGTCCTAGCACAGCCACCGATAGCCACACTCGGCAAACCACATTACATTATTTACCCACTGACAATTATAAATAAATTGTGCTCAATTTGAACCGTTTCCTGAGAGTTTTCTTAACTTTGACTAGTCGATTAGTCTGAAATTAAAATTTGCATTTAATCAACTTTGGAATGAGTTGCCTGGGAATGTCCCTAGTACCAATGCAGACCGAGCTTTATCTAAAGGTACAGTCTTTTACCAAAGCATCCATCCATCCTCTGAAAATACAACGGTGTTAATCCAAATATATTAGAGAACAACAGTAACCCTAAATAAATCCATCTCAGAAAATGATTTTGAGCCAACAGTAATACTAAAGCCTCTATTCATCACTATCACTTCTAACAATTGAGACTCTTGTCTTATTTGGTACAGTGTGTTGCTGTAAAAACTACATTTCCCTTTAGCCTCTGCTGTTTTAACTTTCGGGGACAAGGAAGTCAAGAGGCTTCAAACAGAGCAAGACAACTTAAGTTCTCTTAGCTGTCGCAATTTGGTACCAACACCAGAGATGAGTTTACCAAAATCTTCCAAAATGAACACAGAATCGGGGGTTAACTTGTTTTATTTATTTAATGCTCAAAATAGCTGCAGCTCTCCATCAACACGGCACACTGCACAGCTGAACCGTGAAATCTTAGTTGACTTTTTTCCTTCGGTCCTATGTTCTGATGATTCAATCAGAAAAGTGCCCGCTGAAATGCTCCCACTCCCAGTAAGCCTAAATTATCTGTGACGCGTCAAAGCCAGAAATAACTCAACTAGAAGAGTCAGCTTTTGCTCTTTCAAGGACATTGTACCAAACCATTTGCTGACCATCGACAAGGCAAATTAAAGTCATCAGCAACAAGTAATTCTGGTTTGATTCAGCATTTTTGGAAATGAAAAGTGAAGTTAAGAAGATTGGCTCCAGCTGGAAACATGTGCTTTTACGATGGGTCATTTGCCAATAGTCATTGAAAATGCAGTTCTCCTTCTCCAAAGCCTCTTGTAAGGGAGTGGCTTTCCTGTGTCCACTCAGTTTACCCATTCCAGCCTCCCATTGGCACCAGTGCAGAAACATTATTGAGGTCCAGTCCTCCTACGCCGGGCAAAATTGATACTTGGCATAAATGTTTGGATGTGAGTTTCAGGCCGGTTCCAGAGAGGCAGACAGTCCTCCCACTCAAAGTATCCAAACCAAGGTCAGGACTCCTTCACCACAACCAAATTACACATTATGACTGTGGAATTCTGACATTTCAGATATGCATCCATGCACATGACCTGTGTGTACGGCTGCTCTCATAGACGAAGCTGTGCTTTTCTGCAGAAAACGTGTATTTGTGTCAGGGAGGAACAGCACTTAGACCATGACAGGACATGAAAAGGTCCTCCAAACTCTGAATTAAGCTGCTTCATGTGGGCTAGGAGTTCCCTTCACTATGGAAATAATCCATTGGTATTTGCAACTTTCCAGACGCATGTTCTTCATAAACTGTACCATCTCTGGCTTTGATTAAGCAAATGGGTGTAACCCAAACTTTGTATCCTTCCTCCTTAAAGATCCCATCTTCTCCTCGTGTTCACCTTTCATGTCGTCAGTCTGTGAAACCTTTAGAGCAGCTTTGTATGATCTGCAGCTCATGAACCTCCTTATTGATCTGATACTGACGTCTGTAAGAACCCTCATTTCAGCCTCTGCATGACACGGTCTGTTTCAGCTGCTGTCTCTTTAAGACCCACCCTCCCCACGTGCACACTCTCTTCTGATTGGTCGGCTCTCTGGAAGCCTTCAGGGGATCTAAACGCTGCACGGCTGCCCAGGGGAGGGCTGCTCTCCGGTGCTGGGAGAAGAGATGCGGGTATCGGTTTCGTCTTATTATCATTCTATTTTTGGAATTAGCTTGTCCGTCAGCTTGTCTTAAAAACTTCCTGCCGTTGTTGTAGCTCCTGTTGTGATGACTGTTCACGCATCCCCTCTGCCTTTACACTGACCCAAACGTTTATGTGCTGCTATTTGCATCCGCGTCAACAGACGGCGGGGACACGTGGAAGACATCATGCGCAAAATCAAATATGCCTCCGGCCTTGGACATCCTTCAAAGACACCTGAGAATATGTGCGATAAAAGCTTTTAAGTTGATTCGGTCAAAATATTTGAAATCTGAGGACGCTCCCAGTTCTGTTATCAATATCGTCCAACCATCCGTCTAATCTGATCTCATTTAAAGAGGATCTGTGCTGGATATGATGCTGTCATACCAGATTGTGAACAGATGTTTGGGATATCTGTAAAGCATTTGAAGCTGATTATGAACTTTAGTGCGCTGGCTTTCTTTTTACAGTGTGTGTTTATCAGCATCGTGACGGCTGTGAACTCCATTAGCTTCAGCACGCCGCGGCCTGATTGACCTGCAGATATAACCCGTGTGATACGGCCGAGCTGTTGTCTGAGGGAATGTCTGATTGTGTGTTTATAAATGTCGGTGCAGGCAGAGCATGCAAACACACTCTCATCACCCCACAGCGTCCAGCTTTGACTCACTGAATAGCAGAGCGGTGGGATCACATTCTCTCTGTGATATATTCTGCTGCACACGGGGGAAAAATGCGTACCCAAACAATCGCCTCCTGCATGATTATTAATGGTGTTGCTGCTTAGAAATCTTGGAGAGGAAGTCATCAGGATGTGAGATATGAAGCTGCAGACCTCGAATCAACAACACAAACTTTCACATCCGCCTCTCAAATCGGAGATTGTGACTTATTGTTTCTAGTCTTGAGTGCTTTCGCTCTTTTCGCTTCCTTGCCTTTCTTTCCTTCGCTCTCTTCCTCTCTCGGGGGATTTTATTACTTTCTGGTTTCAGGGCTCGGGTGGGGAGGAGAACTTTAGCAGGGCAGCGTTTCTCTGCCAAAACATGAGTTCACCGAGCCGCTGCTTCCCTCCGAGGAGATGTGATAAGATTTCTGCTTGAGGCCTCTCGGCTCCTACCTGACGTATGGATGAATAAAATGCACAGGCAGGATGAACGAAGGGATCAGGAGGAGAGAGAGAAGGAGAGTCCAGCTTTGCATTGTTAAGTCCAGACAGAGAAAGACTTGGATATTCTTACAGTGGATTTAATGATCTTCCTTTAACCCTGTGAGCTTTGCTCGGGGCGTGACGGAGAAATAGGAAAAGTCTGCAAGGTTGCAGCTCAATCTTTTGTGGCTGATTTCCAATCAAAATAGTTCCACATAAAGTCTTGTTTTCGTCACGGACTCATCTCAATTTACAGATTCTTGTGAGGTGTTCTTGTTTCTGTTTGTAGTCGAGTTGTATTGACCAATCACGTGTCAGCAGGCTTTGGTGAATGCAGGAGAAACAGTCTACCGGCTTGACTTTTTGCTTTTTCACAAATCTGCACCATGATGTTGTTATTTCAGCAAACTTGAGTCCCTTTTATTTGGAAGTAAACCCAGAAAAAAAAAAGAGTTTCTCTTTCAGGTCCATAACGCTGAAGTGATCCAGAGTGACGCCTCTGTGCAACTTACTGTTTACTGTTGAACTGAGACTCACAAGAAACCGATCAACAGCACTCCTGCAGGATGTTATGGGCCCAGAAGTTGTGGTCGTTTATGTCTGCAAACAAACGTATGTAGAAACGGAGCTGGACACATGGCAAAAACCAGGGCGACAATCGCTCACCGTCGCTCCGAGGGCGACGATTATCCTTGGTGTGTCAAGAGCCCAAACATACTGAAAAATGAATTTATCAGCTGCACACTCAGAGCTAACCTCGACTCATACTGCACGAGCGCTCATTCAATGACTGACCTCAAAGTGATGAGAAACTTGCTGACAAATCTGTCAATTCTTGCATCCAGTGATTTATATTAGACCAGAAGGAAGCTACAGTTTGTCTTTGTAATAATGAAAAAGTAATCCCTCTAGATACAGTTCTTCCCGGACATACTTTTAAATTCTGACAGAATAGTTCAAAGTTCTCTCATTAAATCATTCATGGTCATGTCGGACTGTCCAATGACACACACACTCTCTGCACTTTGAAGAAGTCAGCCCCGTGAAAACACATCAGCCAAACCTTTTTTATTAATGTTCCACGTCTCCGTAGCAACACGGGCGCTGACATCACTGCGGCGACGACGCCTTATTGGGTCAGCTGAAACCGACGGCCCGCAGCACACTGAGCTTCATAACAGTCGTGGAGTTTCTCCTCCTCGCTAATAACCAGCGGAAAAAAACACGACGCAGCCACCAAATAATGGAATGAAAGGGAGTCGTAGGGGCTTTCCACAAGAGGGGAAAAAGTCTGCAGACATCTCGGCATGGTCATGGTGCTCGTGAAAATAGTATTTTCGGGGATATTTTATGCACTTTAACGTTGTCTGGTAAAGTTACTGACCTGATGTAGGAGAAGAGGCGCTACGTTTAGTGCTGCATGTTAAACTCCACATCCTGTAAGAAATGATTATTTCATATTATTCTGTAACATTGCATATGTCTTCTTTAGTGACAAACGATGTCAGGTGAAAATGATGCTTCAGGTTCAGACTGATAGAAAGTTGTGTTCTCTCTGCAGCCTCCGAACAGCGGCCCTCCTCCTCTGCCCAGCTCGTCTCTACCAGAAGGATACTACGAGGAGGCTGTTCCTCTGAGTCCTGGGAAGGCTCCTGAATACATCACCTCCAGTGAGTGACCTCCTGATTTATACTTCACATCACATAATGCGTCGACTTGCTTTGCTTTTGATGGACCAGGTCGTTTTAAAATGATTATACATTTGATTCAGAACCTTTTAAGAAATGGAGCCTTTGCAGAAACACTCATTGTTACGAAATCTTCTCCGTCACAAACTGTGTGTCAAGTTTCATACTTTCCGCCCCCTGCACCTTCCCTCTCAGACTACGACTCGGACGCCATGAGCAGCTCGTACGAGTCGTACGATGAGGAGGAGGAGGACGGGAAGGGACAGAAGATGCGTCAGTGGCCGTCTGAAGAGGCGTCCATGGACCTGGTGAAGGACGCTCGGATCTGCGCGTTCCTGCTGCGCAAGAAACGCTTCGGCCAGTGGACCAAGCTGCTCTGTGTCATCAAAGATAACAAACTGCTGGTGAGGGGGTTTAACCGGCACGACGAGCTACAATGTAAAATGTGTTATAACAGCAGCATCAGGGTTTAACCTTTTCCTCTTTTCTCTCCCCCCACCTCCCCCCCCTCCAGTGCTACAAGTCCTCCAAAGACCAAACCCCTCAGATGGAGCTGAGCCTGTCAGGCTGCAGCATCACGCACATCCCCAAAGACGGCAAGAAGAAGAAGCACGAGCTGAAGATCGTCCACCAGGGGGCAGACGCTCTGGTTCTGGCGGTGCATAGCAAAGAGCAGGCCGAGGAGTGGCTGAAGGTGACACGATGAAGACCGCTTTCCCTTCCTCGTTGTAGTTTGTGTCACAATTCATGAATTGAATCTGCTCACCTGACTTCCCTTCCATTCTCTCATCCACACACACACATTTTCAGCTCTCTGCTCACAGCAGCTCGTCCCGCTTCTCCTCATTCTGTAGCTTTATTTTTTGTGTTTTAATCAGCTGCACGTTAAAGACGCTTAACGCATCACTTCCGTTTTGAAATGCCATTCATGCTATCAGACACTTACTATAACAGTCTAAGCATGCTACACCCTCATGTAGACCCCCAGAATACAAGTGGTTCAGTTCTAAAAACACCAGAACTCCCCTTGAAACAGAAGCTGGTGTTGGATCTTCGGTCATTGTGTCAAAGTTCCGAGGGAGGTGGAGTATTTGGGAGCAGTTTTAGATGTCAGGGAGGTTAAAACATGAGCTGCATTGTGTCTCATATTTAGCTCTGAAGATTAACGGGAGTAGAGAACGACCCGACTTGTTCTGCAGGACGGGCCTTATCCTGCGATTGTGTTCTGAACAGGTGGTTCTGCTGGTTTCACTCTGATGTTAAGATGTTTGGGGATTGTATTCCTCTGATCCTGCTCGCTCTGTCTCACACATTCCTCGTCTGCCCCCTCCTCCCCCCCCCGTCTTCTCTTTCACTCTCTGATCTCTCCGTCTGAATAACAAACCAGCCCCTCTGACATCAAAAACACTCGGGTACTTCTCTGCTTCTCGACCCTCTGCGTTCTCCCCCTGATGTTGAGCGCGCTGCCAGCACCTCTGGGTGTTTTCTATTTCAGTCACAGGAGGATAGACGGGTCTCATCTGGTCTTTGGATTTAAAAGAAACCCCCCCACGGCCCCTTCGGCCTCCTCACCTCTGCTCTCCTTGTTCCTTTGTTCCGTCCCGGATTCGTACAGTACTGAGCGCTATTTTAAGATCATTTGAGTCGGCTCGCTGCCGCCAACTCTATCCCCCTTTTTTTATGTTACTCAGGAAAATGTCTCGAACAATAATAAAAAATAAAAAAAGTGCCAGGTCATTTTGCCCAACAGGCCGGACCGTTGATTGAAAAAAATGCAATGTTTACTTTCTGTTCTTTTCAAGCTTGTGGCCGTCAGGAAGCAAAGATCCAAACAGTTTGTACTTTTGTCTCGATCGGTTCCTGGTGGCAATTAGCCGTTGTTTATTGATCGGCCGAGGCCGGTAACCTCCCAGGGGCCGTCGTACCTGCAGGCGGTCGCAACCAGATCCATGAAAATACACAAACCTCTGCACCAGCCAAACTTTGGTGAAGTCCACTAACGGCTTCTTTCAGATGTCTTTGTGCATGTTTAGTTAGTCAGGTGATCAGAAACACATTCAACATTTACCAAACAGCGTCTGTCCCATGAGCTTATCCAAAGCTCTACGCTCACACCCTCTTTTTCAAACAGGCCTGGATTCAGTTTAGTAAGGGATGATTCCAATCCCTTTTGGATTGCCCTCAACTGAACATGGGCATGTTAGGACAGAACTACAATAAGTGTAGTCTGAAATCTTCACCTACAAATGACTCACTTTATTCTAAAAGATAAATATAAGTGTAGTGTCACTCAGCAGTCATCTCGCTGTAGCGGCCTCTTCTGGCTTCACTCCCCTGACCTGGACGGTGACTTCCTTAAAACGTATTCCTGAGCTGTCCCCGCACAGCAACGCCAGACAGTCCATACAAAGAACTACAACTACATGATCTTCGTTTTGGCTCTGACAGAATGTGATGTAACGTTAGCCTGTATGATGTCGTCTCACGTTTAGCACCTTCACCGGCTGCAGGAAGTCGTCTAACCCGAGCTAAGTCTCCGGTTCGATAAGAATAAATCAGTAAATCCATCTGACGCTGAGAAGTCGTCTCTTTCCTCAACGATCTTCAAGTTAGCTTTATGAGTTTATCTTACAAACACATCTCGACTAGAATTAATAAATTATCCTCTCCAATGGAGCCATTTAGCCACGGCCTTTAGTCGTCATGGTAACAGATTAACACACATGCTAACAGTTAGCTAAGGGCTGAAGACGCCTGCAGAGTCAGATTTGATCAATGTAAGTACTAAGTAGAAATTGCAGAGAAGAGGGGGATGCGCAACAGCACTGTGTGTGTGTTTGACGTCGGTGCAGTTGCACTCAGAGACCTGCGGTGGGCACCAAAGCGCACTAACCCGACTCCGCCATGTTGTTGCTTTAAAGTCGTGGTTCTGTGAGTGATGAGCAGCAGAGCGAGGGAGCGTCTCACTCCTGTGCTCTGTGCTCCCTCAAGATGTGAAAGTGTGGCGTCTGTCCAGAGAGATAATCTTTGTGTCCGTGTTGCTCTGACCGCTGAGTATTTATTTAACAGTTATTAATTCTTCTCTCAAGTCTTGACCTCCTTTCTTTGTCCGCCCGTCTGCAACTCTAAAGGAATGCACAAGAATCCAATTACAGCGTTTTTGCAGTGAAAAATGGAAATAAGGATCTGTTGCAACATTTCCCACCCTAGTTGAATCAGCCGGGACCAACGACATGTCCTCCTCTGTGACAGAGTGAAGTCATGTGTTCGGGAAAGTGGACGCACGATTATTAGAGACAGGAAGAGGGGAAAAAGAACGAGTGTGAAGAGAGAAGCTGGGAGAGTACCTGAAGAAGTTCCAGTGATGATTCTCCCAGACATTGTCTGCTAACGACCTGTTTATGGAAAACACATGTCCATATTGTCCTCTCCCTCTCGCCTGCTGCTGCTGCTGCTGCTGCTGCTGCAGGATGACCTGCTTTTCTTTGTCTCCCTGATGTAATGATATCTCCTCTTTCTTCTTACTGTCTCCGGCTCTCGGGGAAAGTAAGTCTCCTGTTCACTGTGGTGTGTTTTTATGGCTGATCGGCTTAAGTGTTGCCTTCAAACACCGCAATCACAGAACAGCTCATCGTGCATCCTTGTGGAACACAGCAGAATATTTGACAGTGCATGGCTCTCCTGTAATGTATCCACATGATGATGTTTCTTTATTGTGACAAAGCCACATGTGAAGCAAACTCTTGAAAATGGCATTGTCTCCGTCGTGGTGTAAACTGCAGATATACCGCTCCTCTGAAACACAAAGGCTCGGTGTCGGACCAGGAGATCAACATCACGCTGAAGAAACAGACTTTTCTTCACATTTACAGGAGAGGATCACAAAGAGATGAGATGTACAGAGCGCCCCCTGTGGACAAATAAATACATCCCATCTCTCTGTGATCATGTAGTTTTTACTTTACTTTAAGAGTCAAATGATATCACTTATTGTGAAACTTTGCGAAAGAAAGGTCGCGATGTTAATCTCCTGGTCTGACACCGACCCTGCTGCAGCGTTTACAGACCTTCAAATGATCTGTGTAGAAATAATCAACCTCATGCCTAACCCTTTGCTTAAAGAGAGTTTAACAGTTTTTAATTTTCAGACGGTTTCATAACCAGATCAAAACTCCTCACTGGAGCTTTAAGCTTCTTTTACAGGACACAAAATTAAAAGAGAAATGTGCAGCTCTCAGACGCCTCACTTGTCAATCCCCAGAATATTCTTTTGTTGATAATTATGTTGAATCACCCAAAACTATCGCACACAGGCCCACCACCCTCTCGGGTCTGATTTGTAACACTTCATCAGGCTGAGGTAGCATCCCTTTTACTCTGGCAGCAGAGCGCCGCACTGAAAGGATAGACGTGATGCTGCTGTCTGTCCCGCTCTCCGGCCCCTGAGCCGCTCGCTCGCTGAGCCAAACCCGTGGAGCCACAGTCTGTCATTCCCCCAATTATGCTCCATCCGAGCCAAAACCAGAGAGTTCTGTACGACCAGAGAGGGTACAGAATGCTTGTGGAGAGGATGGGGGGGAGAGTCTGCGTGTGTGTGTGTGTGTGTGTGTGTGTGTGTGTGTGTGTGTGTGTGTGTGTGTGTGTGTGTGTGTGTGTGTGTGTGTGTGTGTGTGTGTGTGTGTGTGTGTGTGTGTGTGTGTGTGTGTGTGTGTGTGTGTGTGTGTGTGTGTGTGTGTGTGTGTGTGTGTGTGTGTGTGTGTGTGTGTGTGTGTGTGTGTGTGTGTGTGTGTGTGTGTGTGTGTGTGTGTGTGTGTGTGTGTGTGTGTGTGTGTGTATTAGCTGTTTTGCGCACAAAGCAGTTTGACTGAAATCTCATTTCCCGCTGCCCACCGCTCATCTACACACACCCGTCTTACCACTGCACGCCTACCACTGCCAGAGCTGACGGTGGGGTTGCCAGGTCTGAAGTCCAACGAGGTCACGGTAATGCACACTGGCGCCCCGTGCAGAGCCCTGCAGATCTCATTCCCCCCCCCCCCCCCCCCCCCCCCCCCCCCCACACACGTCTTATTGACCTTATTGCATCAGGACGTAGTAAAAACCCTGCGGTGTCTAACGTGTGTAGCAGACGCCCCGACACATTGCATGAACGCTCTCCATCCACTGCATGGCCTGCTGGTCTCCTGGCCGCCTCCAGTTGCATGATGGGATACGAGAGTTCACGTAACATGTGGGCCGCATTATCCCAGTCAGGCACGCCTCCAGGCTGAGGGAATGAGCTGCTTAATTAGGTGGGGATAACGTGAGGACGTGTTCCTGTACGGGGGGGATCCTCCCACGTCTTAGCATCACGCTCACACATGGCAGAGTAAAAAAAACTGAACCGCCACGTAGCCTCATTAGCTTAACGCTGTGTTTTCCTCGTGTGTTCCAGGTGATGAGAGAGGTGTGCGTTAATGGCTGCGTTGACTTTGACGGAGCTGGATCGGGATCACCGGTGCACAAACCAGAACTGGAAAAGGTAAACACACACACACACACACACACACACACATGCACTTATCTAGGGTTGGGTTCAGATGGATTTGGATTTGCTGCCTGAAAGTGCAAACTGGAATCTTTGTTGTGTTAGAAGCAATGAATAAGGAAAATGTGAGTAAAGGATTCTCACTCTGGGCTGCACGGTGGAGCAGGGGTTAATGCTGTTGCCTCACAGCTTTTTGAAGAGGAACTATCCACGAGGGAGTTCTCTGAGAACCACACACACCATGGGGACTTTTTTTTCAGTCTGGCTTTGAATGAACTGATACGTGTCTACGCTCCATCCAGAGCACTATGGTCCACCAACCGGCTGCTCCGGTCCTGGATGTGCCACAGACGAGGCTTAAACCCGGGGGGTGATCGAGCTTTTTCTGTAGCTGCATCAAAAGGTGTTTTCAGACCAAACCGTCCTGGGGGACTTTTTGAAAAGGGAACTATCCACTAGGGCGTTCTCTGAGAACTTCACACCATGGGGACTTTATTTCTGTCTGCATTCGCACCGCTGTGGTACCTACTCAGGTAGGAGCTAACAAGGTTCCTCTAAAGGGGGTTCTAGGAACTAAAATCGTTCTTAGTTCCTGCGGTGCAGAATCACAACAAAAAAAAAAGGAGGAGGGTTCCAACAGTTCCTAAAACTCTGAAAAAGTTCCTGCGGTGTGAAAACGTCTGAACACACATCTCCCTCCATAGCGTCCTCCGTGTTTTCAGTTGTGTCACGTGAGTAACCATTGGCCGGCTTGCGTCACTTTCAGGTTCATCTCGTCCATCCCTATGGTGTGTAGATCTCAGGGAAACCCCTCCCCCCTCAGTGGATAGTTCCTCTTCAAGAAGCCCCCCCGAGCTGTTTGGTCTGAAAACACCGGTATTCACAAATGCACGTCTATTTCCGTGAGGCCCTTCGTTTCTTGGCGTATTCGACCACAATCACTCCGGCTCGTGAAAGCTGTTTGCCAAAAACAAACACTTTGTTCCATCTGGCACACGAGGGAAACACCACATCGTTGAGTTTCATTTGGAAAAGCTGGTTAAAGAGCTGTAAATGCTGGAAAGATACCGTACCGTGTGTGTGTGTGTGTGTGTGTGTGTGTGTGTGTGTGTGTGTGTGTGTGTGTGTGTGTGTGTGTGTGTGTGTGTGTGTGTGTGTGTGTGTGTGTGTGTGTGTGTGTGTGTGTGTGTGTGTGTGTGTGTGTGTGTGTGTGTGTGTGTGTGTGTGTGTGTGTGTGTGTGTGTGTGTGTGTGTGTGTGTGTGTGTGTGTGTGTGTGTGTGTGTGTGTGTGTACATATGTGGTGGAAAATGAGAGCAACATCAGAGCCTCTTTAACAACAAACAGCTTCCAACCTGGCACAGCAAACACACGCCGGCCTAATTATTCATCCATAACATGTTGCAGATGCTCGTGTGTGTTTTCACAGTGAACAATGTAACGAGGCGGCGGTGCATTAATGCCCGTGTTCCTTTTCATTAACGTACAGTTTATTCACTCTCTACCTTCCTGTGCTTCCCTGTGTGTGTGTGTGTGTGTGTTTGTGTGTGCGTCTGTCAGAAGGCATCGTGCGACAGACCGAGCTCGGACGGCGAGGTGGCTCATGAGAACGGACACAGCGACAGCAAGGACCAAGGTGAGAATCAAACGGGAGCTTTGATCCAATAATCTGAAACATTTACTCTGGAGTAGAACTCTATCGCGACTTACTTTCTTCTTCTCTTCATAATTAAGCTGTAAGTTAAAGTTACTATATGATCAGACATTAAGGAAACATGTTGAAGTGCTGGCTTCTCTGACAACAATGCAGCAGCCAGTATGTCCTCCTTCTAACTTTAGATTCTGGTCCTGAATGCTCTGGATTTGTTTGGACCAGAGAAGGTAGGCGGTTTTAAGCACCCCCCCACCTGGCCGTTTTGGACGCCCCTCGGTTTGTCAGATATGAGACCAGTTATCAGGTCAACAGGTGTTGCAGTGATGGAAGCGGACAAGAGAAGTGGTTCAGATAGAAGTGATTGTACCCGACCTAAAAAGCCTCTGCATGTTTCTAATAAGCTCCACGAGCAGAAACGTGCTCAAACTAGGATCAATATTGGAGATGATTTTGAAAAATGGAGAGAGGTTAGAACACAGAAAGGTTTACAGACCGATGCAGAGCTGGATAAACACTGAAGCTTCAGTGTCCACCACATGGTGACCTGTGAGAGCATGGACTCTAGAGAGGAGGGGGGGAGACAGCTCTCTACAATGTTTTAAATTTGGACTGCAGTACCCATTTTAATCACTAGGTGTCAGAGCTACATATTGCTCCTTTTAAGAGAGCTCTCAGACTTCATCAATATTGTTTTTTCTTGAACCAACACAGATTTATTCCTAACCTCGCCCTGTTGCTAAATCCTGATCTTAAGACTCCCTATGAATCTGCCTCGTGAATCTCTGCGAGCTCTGAAAAGGTCGACCTTTACTAAAAATGCATGAAGCATGAAGAATGAGCTTTTAGATTTATGTAACATAAATCTTCCACAGAGAATAATCCTCCTCCTGCAGGACCAGATGCCAAAACACGGAGATTTGTGTGAAACCGTCTCTGATTATTCACCGTTTGTTTGCTCAGCAGGCACAACTCTCAGAGGAGACACTTTTCATTTCACATGGCAGCTCACTTATTTGGCTCGTCGACCAAAATTTAACACTCATCCTTGATTTCTTTGCCTCTTAAAGATTGGTTCATTTTTCCAACAGATCTCCCTCCAGCGGTTAATTTTAAACCTTCAGCAGTCATTTTTTTATGGAGTGGGCGGCGAGCGGTGATTCATGGGCTCGGTTGTGTAATTCATGTTTATGTGTCTTTGCCGTCAAACCGTGGAGAAAGGAGGAATAAATTCTGCAACTATCTCCTCAGATGAGACGACATCAAGCGTTCCTCGATGCTGATGCTGAAGTGTAAAAACCTGCAGTTCCTCGAGTGTCCACTTGAGGCTGGCTGCAGAAGCACAGGAAGTCACATACACACCCATTCAAAAGAGCAGAAATGAACGTGTTTACAGCCTGGTACAAAAAAGGAACCAGGTCTGATTAGCTCATGTCTCAGGAGGATTTTTAGATCACTCATCTGCTTTGATTTGTTGAAGGATTAGCGTTTGTAGATTCGGCCACCAGGGGGCTCTCAATCAAAAAAAAAAGACTTAAAGATGACGTTAAGGCTGGCGGGAATCATGATAGTTAATCTCTGTCTCCTCTTCCTCTTCCTCCGCCTACTTCTACTCCTCTTCCTCTTCTTCCTCCTCTTCTTCTTTCTCTTCCACTTCCTGCTCCTATTCTTCCTCTTCCTCATCTTCCGCTTCCTTCTCCTCCTGTTCCTTCTCTTTCTCCTCTTCCTTCACCTCCTCTGCCTCTTCCTCCTATTCCTCCTCCTTCTCTTCTTCCAAACTTCAACTTCCTCCTCTTTCTTTTTCTCTTTCTCTTCCTATTCCTATTCCCTCTTTTCCTCTTCCTCATCTTCCTCTTCCCACACCTCCTGTTCCTCTTTCTCCTCCTCCTCCTCTTCTTCCTCCTCATCTTCTTCCATCCTCCATCCTGCAGACGTCTTCCGATTAAATTCATGCAGTCGCCATTAGAGCTGTCACCTTATTTCAGCGTGGGGAAAAATTGAGCCATTAAGCACTGAACACGAAGACTTTCTGTCATTAGCATCAGTTTGGATTTCTGTTTGTTAGCCTTCAGAAGCTAGGTGCAGATTTGTGCGGGGCAGGGATTATGTACAGTATATTAGTGTGTGTGTGTGTGTGCGTGTGTGTGTGTGTGTGTGTTTCTGCAGACGTTAGGCCGTTAGCGTCTCGGCATGATGACATCAGAGAAGGGGAATTCTTCATTTTCCCCCCTTCCCCGTCTCATCTCCGCTTCTGCCTCACAGTCGAGTCAAAAAACGACCAAAAGTATTTTCCTCTTTTTCTTTCTCTCGCTCTCTTTCAAACGGGACACATTTCAACACGCCGCAGACCGCACTGACTTAAAAAAGGGAGCCAAGCAGAAGCTCCTTTCCTCATTTAGACGGACGCAGACTCCGACTCTTAAGACTCGGCTTACTCCACTTTATCCCTCCTCTCAGCAGAATGTGCAAAGTCATTCCTCTCTCTCTCTCTCTCTCTCTCTCTCTCTCTGTCTGTCTTTGGACGAAAACTAGGCCAACTGAAATCATCCCACTCGGACCAGTGGGGCATGCTGGGATTGCAAACCGACACTAAGTCACAAACAAAGCGTTTTTTAAACCCACAAGGGTCTCTTTAAACCCGATGGAAGCGATTCTGACCTCGTGGTTGTTTATAGTAGAGTCTAATGCTGCTCTTTTCTCCTCTTTTCTCCGTCGCTCTTCATTGCAAAAGCATCCAAATTGAATCCACAGAAATGAACATGAGCCTCCTCTCGGTAACGTCTCATGTTTGGATAATGACACTAGAGCTTCCAGTCTGCAGGAGGCCTTTAATTAAAGTCAGAATATCACATAAAAAAAAAAAAAAAAGCTGTGTTTGTGTGTCTGTATCAGGAAAAGGAAAGAAGAACTCAAAGTCGGAGCAGAAGAGTGGGACGGTGGGGAAGGGGGCGGGGAAGAAGATCACCAAAATCATCGGGCTGGGTAAGAAGAAGCCGTCCACGGATGAGCAGACGTCGTCAGCCGAAGAAGACGCCCCCACGTGTGGTAAGAGTAAAGACGTCTAGATTAGATGTCGGATAGGAAGGAGGGTCGGCTAGTGTTTGTTCAAATGTTTCATATCCAGAGAACCTGAGCAAAACAAGTTAAGAAGATATAATAATAAACACCTGTTAGTGATCTGACGGCCAGGTTTTTCTCATCATCACCGTTATTCACACAACCGCTGTTTATAAAATGACTCATGCCGTATGTTGTTAGAAAGCTACGACTCCTGTGATTCTGAACGTCTAAACCATCTCAAGATCCAACCGTCACAGCAGCCACATAAATAACCCGCATCCTGAAATCAGGAAGAGCGTTTATAACCTCAAACAGACCGTGGTCAGTGACGAAGGCCTGTCTTATTTCAACAGTAGGACGGACGTTTTAAAGATTCATGAAAGGATTTCAACACAATCTGAAACGGCCGAGTGTTAGCTTTCTAAACATGTTTATATGTGCTTGTAGTCCAAACGGTAAGAACAGGATTACATTTCCTCCTGGTGTGTCTGGATTTATGTTTTATGCAAAATATACAGGATCTTAAAACTCAATAAAAACTAAAATCTCTTAAATTAGATTATATTTGGCGGGATGTGTTTACATAATTCCCCTGACAGAAACGTTATGTACATTGAAGTCCTGTTTTTCTGACTGTGTTTGACTTGATTGACAGGCTACCTGAACGTGTTGTCCAACAACCGCTGGCGGGAGCGCTGGTGCCGCCTGAAAGACAACCAGCTCCTCCTCCACAAGGACCGGGACGACCTGAAGAGCCACATCGCCTCGCTGCCCCTCCGAGGCTGCGAGGTGAGCCCGGGCCTCGACAACAAACACCCCTTTGCCTTCCGTCTGCTTCGTAACGGCCAGGAGGTCGCCGTGCTGGAGGTGAGCTGAAAGCGCTGATTTCATTCTGTCGTGTGTTCTTGTGTAAACGTGAGCCATGACACCACTGTGGGCCTTTGGAAAAGATGCAGAAACATCAGAGATTCTGTTCATTTAAACGGGAGAGTTTGCCTCACTGGATTATTTTGCCGCCTGGCTGGAGAAATCTTTTGACTTTCTGTCCCTAAAAGTGATCAAATAGACTTCACAGCAGTTCCAGTTGATCTTGTCTGATGAACGTCTTTAACCCGATCCTTCTTCCTCCAGGCGTCCTCCTCTGAGATGATGGGTCGCTGGCTGGGGGTCTTATTGGCTGAGACCGGCTCCACCACCGACCCGGCCACCCTGCACTACGACTACATCGACGTCGAGACCACCGCCAACGTCATCCAGCTCGCAAAGCAGTCCTTCTGGTGAGGGACAAACACATTTAATCCTGACACTACTGCATTCACTGATTCATGCACAGGGTGTGTGACGGTGTAATTGATCTATTTCTCATCCCAGTTTCACCAGTAAGCGAGCGGTTTCTCCTAACCCGTACCTGGACAACCCGGTCAACGGCTACGCCTGCCCCTCCGGTATGGCTCTGCACTACGATGATGTGCCCATCAACGGGACGGTAAGGACGCACCTGCTCACTGTTTTTATTAAACTCTTAGCTGAGCTATAAAGTGAACATCGTTTTCTTAGTTCACTCTAAAGTACGGCATTAAAGGTCACATATGCTCCTCTTCTTCGACCAGTTTAAATAAGTCTCAGAGCTCCTCAAATCATGTGTGTGAAGTTTCTTGTTCTAAATCCACTCTGATCCTGTATTTGATCATGTCTATAAACCCCTCTATTTCAGCCCTGCTCAGAACAGGCTGTTTCTGTGTCTGTACCTTTAAATATGTAAATGAGCTGTGTCTGACCACGCCCCCTCTCTGGAAGGGCTTGGTCTTTCTCGCTCCATGTCCTATTGTTTACGGTGAGAAAGCAGACTCAGAGGGCAGAACAAACACCTAGCTGTGGGAGTGTCACCCACCTGGGGGAGGGGTTACTGTCCTTTGTGATGTCATGAAGGGAAAATCTCCAAACGGCCTGTTTAAGCACACATTTTCTGAAAAGTGGAGCAGATAAAAGACAGAGGGGATGGACTTTTCTCATCATTGGGGGGTTTGTAGACAGACTAGAGACAAATATTAGTGTTAGAAAAACATGGTGAAGTATTTTTTACAGAATATGTGACCTTTAATTTTTCCCTCCTCCGATGTGATATCTAATAATATGATGTGTCATTTATGAACTGTTAACTCAAACTGTAGTGTAACTAACCCTAACCCTCTGTCATCCGCCTCTTCTCTTCCCTTCTTTATCTTTACTTCCTCTAACATTTCATATCTCTCCCCTTCTCTCCTCTACTTGCTTTGCACGCCCACTCGCTCTAACACAAGGACCCTGATGTGCAGTACTCCAGTCCCAGCACAGGGGGGCGCCAGCTGAAAAAGGAGCTGCTCTATGAGAACACTGACCTCTATGAGAACATGCCCTCGCCCAAGCTGGCGTCTCGTCTCCCTGCAAAGCTTTCCTCTCCCTCTGCTGCTGTCTATAAAACCCCCGTCTCTAAAAAAAACTCCGTCTCTAAAAGCCCCGTCTCTAAAGTCTCTTCTAAGTTCCTCGCTGCTGACGCTAAAGCTAAAGAGACGCCGCAGGTGACTAACACTCTTTGTCTTTTCTTTTCTTACACCTGCATGTTCAGTTGGTCATCATTTCAAAGTCTATTATGACTCTTCTGGGTTTCAAAGCAACATTTAACATAAGAAATCCAGTCTCTCCTGTGTAAATGTGTCTCTGAGTCATGACTGTCTACAATGAGGGAGAAGATCGAGTCCCGCTGGCTGTGTTGTTGTCAGAGCCGTGTTTACATGGACGAGATGGCCGGCTCCTCCCCTTGTGTATAAAAGCTGTCAAGAAGAACATACTCACTGATTATTTGGATGTCACATAAGCGTTTTTAGATCTGTGTCAATCTAAATGCAAGGTGAAGCTACAAGCTAACTAAAGAGTGCTAACATTAGCATGCTAACACAACACCTCCATCGGTTTGTCGCGTCAACATCACACGGTCTGTTGAACTATTTTGATAAGAAAAGCTTGAATATTTCAGCCTCAGAGTCCGTCAGTGAATCGTTTTTAACAAAGTGTTTCATCATCTTTAAAGTTAGCTGTGAACATGTGAAAGTCAGAGATGTTAGGCTGAAGGAAAAGGGGGAATATGTTGTTTATTGTTCCTGGAGGAGCGCACTTTTCACTCACCAAATGGGGTGTTGATGTTGGACACCCGTGTGCTTACCTCTGTCTCTTTCCCATCAGCCTGTGAATCCCTCTGTTGTGGATCTAGGTAATTTGATTATCGCCATGACCGCGTCGGAATCATTCCCATGTTCAGTCTTTGAAAACACTCGACATGTGCTTCACCTCCAACCCTGAGAGTGAAGTCTTGACCCTGACTTCACTCTAGTCATATCAGTCAGAGGCTTTTTCCTCCAAAACAAAACCCAGACTTGAACAGAAGTAAAGCTTCTGGGCCTCCGTACATGTGTGGTGGTGACTGTGTCTGTGTTCTGGGTGGGGAGCTGGGGCATTTCCTCCAGCCAACGACAAAATGATCTTTTGAGGGCCCTTCACAACAGGGTCTCTTGCTCGACTCTTCTCCTCTGTCGCCCCCCGGTGGTGGAACAAAATACCAAACTTTATCTGATCTGCAGAGTCCCTCTGCACCTTTAAGAAAAAGCTAAAGACCCAGCTCTTTCATGAACACCTACGGCCTTGATGTTATTGATAATGATGATGTTTAGGATGGTTTCGATGCTGATTAGAACACTCAAGAACAGCTGTCAATGGTGTGCTCTGCCTCTGGTCACTTCCTGTATGCCTCTGGTCACTTCCTGTCAGCACCTTATCCAAAACGATGCTGGTGCAAAAGCGTCATATCACACGCTGCTGACGTCGACAGCAACCTTCTGACAAATTAAAAGAGAACTAGAAGCGCTCTGAGCGACCACCTGCCGCTGCAAACGCTCTCTCCTCATGGGGAACGATTGAAACAAGAAGCAGGCACATCAGGTGGAGACAGGCGCTAATTCATTGATACCTCAAAAATAAGAAAAAAGGGAAACTGTCCCATAGAAATCTTTTTCATACACTCCTGCCTCAGCCAGCTGTGTGTGTGTGTGTGTGTGTGTGTGTGTGTGTGTGTGTGTGTGTGTGTGTGTGTGTGTGTGTGTGTGTGTGTGTGTGTGTGTGTGTGTGTGTGTGTGTGTGTGTGTGTGTGTGTGTGTGTGTGTGTGTGTGTGTGTGTGTGTGTGTGTGTGTGTGTGTGTGTGTGTGTGTGTGTGTGTGTGTGTGTGTGTGTGTGTGTGTGTGTGTGTGTGTGTGTCCTTCCTCTCCTTAACCAATGGGCTGTGTGTGATTTATGTTTAAACCCCGCCCGCTCTAAGTGCCACCCTGCCTTCACGGCCACATAAGTCACCACATGCTGTTGTTTGGAGCTCCGCCTCCTCCCTGCCAACCTTTTGATGTGTGTGCAGTGTGTGGCGTGTCCCGGGGGAGTGTTAACATCGCCTCCAAGACCACAAAGAACCGCTGAACTGTAAGAAGTAGAATTTAATACAGAGAGGTTTGCATTAGAGCGCCCGCCGGATCACATTGATGATAGGAGCTGCAGAATTGATCCAGATGTAATGACTCCCCCAAACATCATCAAGCGTCTTCTGCTGCCCTCTAGTGGTAATACAGTGTTTCTGTGAAGGGTTTTGGTAATGTGTTTGATGTGTTGGTCAAAGGAGAGGGTTCGATTTAAGATGACACCGAGGTTACTGACATGTGGGGGGCGGGGGGGGGGGGAGTAATGGGTGGATTTGTTGAGGGATTTGGGACCGATGATGATAATGACATGAAAAGTCTTTCTTCTTCTCTTATTGTCCAATCAGCTGAAGGGAAAGAAAGGAGCGGCCACCAATGGGATCACTTCCAAACAGAAGGCCGATCAAAAGAACCAGACCAAAAAGAACGGGGTCAACGTCATGAACGGGACGGCCTCGCTCAAACGCAACAGCTCGAGTAAGTAGGAACAAAACTAGTCTCGTCACACTGACGGCGTCATCACCTCACTTTCATGCAAAGCTCTGCTCCACAGCTTCTTGGAAACTGCAGGGTTTGAGAGTTACGGTTTGAGGTTTTTAAGAAGAGGCGCTGGTAAAATAACTTGAAATCCTAAAAGCTTCCCAACCCTCAGGACCAAACGTGTGACGCAAGTGGGTCAGACTCGAGAAAAACCTCCTGCCAGGGTCGAGGGTTTCAGACTCTAACAGACGCGGCAGGTCTCAGGAGTGGAGCCCAGATTTTTGGGGGGGGAGGGAGGCGGGAGTGTGGTCATGCTAATCCTTGTGGTGCGGAGTAGGTTTTTTTTTTTTTTTTTTTTTTTGCCTAATGTGTGAACGAGGAGGGTTGTCGCTCCTCCAGATGTCGGAATGGAAAAATGTGCCATGCTGGATTCAGAGAAAGTGACACAATGCTCATATTTCGAGAATTTGAAAATGTCAGCAGCGGTTTTTATGAGAGATTCTTCTGAATGCAACACACACACATACACACACACACACACACACACACACACACACGTCTGATGGTTACCCTCAGTGTATTTTCCAGTAATGGAAAGGCATCGTGTAATTAATAACTGCTGAAGGCTGTGAGGTCAGGGGGTTTCTGGGTAATTCGTGCTCACCAGCGCTCTGATATTAACGACTTTAAAACCCTTTTTTCCACAACACGTGTTGGTTTTCGGTTCCTTTTCCCCCGTAAAACTTTTTAGTGTCACGACTTAACAGTGAAGCGGCGTCACAAGCGGCGGTCTGGAGAAATATTCTGCATTTTTTTCTCAGTTCTGCAGCATTTTATTCACTCTCCTAATAAAGATCATAAAAGTTTATCGTTAAAGAAAACTCTGTCAGAGGGCTTCATTTAGGGTCCTGACTTCCTGTGGAAGTTGGACTTTTTAGAGACGTTGAACTAGCTCGCTGGCGTCGCCTCATTTCTAAGTTATAAACATGATGGAGGCACAGAAGAAGAAGAAGTAGTAGAAGAAGAGCTGAGCAGGAAAGAGTGTGATCAGATCAGAACCTCCATGTGGACACTGGAGATGCTGAGTAATACTATGTGTATGTAGTCAGGTGCTATCTGAACGCAGTCGGATCATAGAAAACGCATTTTAAATGTCGGGTATAAAGAGGATCTACTACGTCATCCAGCGGGAGGTCCCCCCACTTTAAAACTCATTCTGACGCCACTGCATGACCGTACTAGTTTACTTCAGTTACTATCGAACCAGACAGTAATTCACTGGGCGGCCAGCAGATGGCAGGAGCTGTTTTGCAAGGTGTGAAGGAGCACATGACAATCTGAGCTTTGTTTGAGTTGGGCTGCAGAAGCTTTAGTGACGTCCTGTGTTTTAAAACATATGAGCAGAACTGAGCATGCTGGGTGAGTGGCTCTAACAGGCAGGTATACCTGAGTATCATCAGCATAGAAAAGAACGTTAACATCATGTCTTATTTGTTGCTCTGTGACGCGTGCTGTGATTGTAAAACACTTTTCAACAGAGCTACTGCATGGTCGGCTTGTGCAAAGTCCCACCTTTGAAGGGTTCGAACTTCAGAACGTTTTCATCGTTGACCTTCTGTTTCCAGCGCCTTTACATGTGATCTCTCTGTGCAGATGCAGAGCAGGTTAAGTACGGGAAGAACCGCGTGGAGGCCGACGCCAAGCGGCTGCAGTCCAAGGAGGACGAGCTGATGAAGAGGAAGCAGGAGATCAGGAACCATCTGACCCAGCTGAAGAAAGACAGGAGGGACCTGCGCACTGCTGTGGAAGCTGCTGCTGGTGAGAGAGAGAGAGAGAGAGAGAGGGAGAGAGAGCAAGAGAGAGAGGGGGCTAGAGAGAGAGAGAGAGAGAGGGCTAGAGAGAGGGGGCTAGAGAGAGAGAGAGAGAGACATAGAGAGAGGGGGGGCTAGAGAGAGAGAGAGAGAGCAAGAGGGAGAGAGAGCAAGAGAGAGTGAGAGGGAGAGAGAGAGAGCAAGGGAGAGGGAGAGAGAGACAGACAGAGAGAGAGAAAGAGAGAGAGAGAGACAGAGCAAGAGAGAGAGAGAGACAGAGCAAGAGAGAGAGAGAGAGAGACAGAGAGAGAGAGAGAGAGACAGACAGAGAGAGAGACAGAGAAACAGAGAGAGAGACAGAGAGAGAGAGAGAGACAGAGAGAGAGAGAGCAAGAGAGAGAGGGAGAGAGAGAGACAGAGAGAGAGAGAGAGACACTCAGAAGAAGAGGTTGATTAAAGGAGTTAAATACAAAAGTTGTATTAAAGTGATCAAAACTCAGAGAATGAATCCCCTTCCCTCCTTCCTTTTAGGCAAGCGTTCCCTCGCCTCGCTGTCGGAGCGCCTGAAGAAGGTGGAGGAGGACTGCAGGCTGAAGGAGGAGGAGCGCGTGAACCTGGAGCTGGAGCTGACGGAGGTGAAGGAGAGCCTGAAGAAAGCCCTGAGCGGCGGCGTCACCCTGGGCCTCACCATCGAACCAAAAACAGGCTCGTCTGGACTCCAGGTCAGAACGCCTGAGACCCCCCCCCGTACCTCTGCATCGTGCTCTATTGTTATTCTGCTCCCAGGAACACTTCTACAGTAGATCTAAAAGTTCTCCTGTCTGATTCTTCTTCCTTCCTTTTTGTGTGTGTGTGTGTGTGTGTGTGTGTGTGTGTGTGTGTGTGTGTGTGTGTGTGTGTGTAGTCGCCAGCCATGACGCGACGGACTCAGGGGTCCTCTCCGTTCTCCAGCTGTGACACCAGCGACACAGAGTCCTGCTCCCTGCCGGTCAACAGCGCCTCCCTGCTCCGCCGGCAGGGGGCCCAGAAGCCCTCGACAGTCCGGGGACACGTCCTCAGGAAGGCCAAGGTCAGAGGTCGCCCTGGGTGTGACTGTGATCATGTTAAAGTGTGTCGCTTCATGCTAACCCAGAGTCTCTCTCTCTCTCTCTCTGTTCTGCAGGAGTGGGAGCAGAAGAGCGGCACATAATCATCACCCGGCACATCTGACCTGTCTCACTTCCTTTGTTTCTTTTTTTTAATTTTTTTTATAAATTGTGTATATATTTATTTAAGACTGTTCTTACAGTGTGAGAGTGTTGAGAGGGGAGGACACGAGCTCAGCACATCCACATGAACCTGAAAACAAGTCGCTGCTTTTAGCTTCCTGTCGGCTCCTCAACATACAGACGTCTTTACTGTCGAGCCTGCTCAGTGTGCTAAGCTGTGCCACTTGTTGTTGTCCGCCGTGCTCTTTTCTTCAAGCAGCCATCTTTTTTTTTTCTTTTCTTTCCATTCAAATCCATTTTGTCAGTTTGGGTTCAAAAAGGTGGAAACCAAGTATTTATTTGTAAATGTTTAAAGGAGATACTAGCTTCCCTTTGTTTATTTATGTCTCTATATATTTAAAGCTTTCGTCACTCGATTAGCGGCGCTCCACAGACCCTTAGACGGATCTCGTACACGGTGCATGATTGAGCATCAGTGTGGCTCTGCTGAAAAACAAAATGATCCTGAAGAGCCGACAAATTCCGACATTAAACCACGATGAACAGGAAGTAGACGCCTGAGGCCGTGAGAGCCAAGTCACAGAGGTCAGCTGTGGTTCTGCGTTACGACCGGGAGCTGTTACAATAACACAAAATCTATATTTTAAAGATGAGGTTAAAGTCGCGTGAAATCGATAAATGAATGAATATTTTCGAATCGTGTCCCCTTCTCAGTTTTAAAGCAGGACTCTGGTGTGTTTTAAACCGCTCAGGAGGAAACATGGCCGCCCCCCTTTCGATTCAGAGCTCGTACTCTCAAACCTAATGATAATAGTAGCCTCAGTCCAGCTCCTCCAATCACGTCACTGGTTAACTGTAACCCTGTGAACTGTGTGTGTGTGTGTGTGTGTGCGTGTGTGTGTGTGCGTGTGTGTGCGTGTGTGTGCGCAAGTGTGTGTGTGTGTGTGTGCGCAAGTGTGTGTGTGTGTGTGTGTGTGTGCACCCAATGTCTTAAAGTCCATTCCAAACCCATCATCAATACACCGACTGACAGAGAAGTACGAGCTGTGAGCTCAAATTACTGAGTGTTCTGCTGAATGAAAGACTGACTTTGTTAGCAGACTTCTTCACACACACACACACACACACACACACACACACACACATTCCATCAATGTCACGTTGTTATGGTGCTTTTTTACAGTTTTGTGTTTCCCTGTATCTGCTTTGCTAACATGTTGATATTGTATAGTATTCAGACTGTGTCAAAGGAGAGGACGTATCAACCTATTGGTTTTTGACAGTCGCCATCTTTTTTTTCGGGGTGGGGGGGGTTGTCTGAGGGTCGGTGTCCACCTGACGTTTTTATCTGCAGCGTCTTACTTTAGTTGTTCCCTTTTAAGGAAAGAGCGTTCGCAGCAGCCACTCCGAGCTCTTCTAGTTGAAAATCGTTCAACTTTTCAGAAAGGCGCTCCGTCTATAAAATATTTCTGTTCCTGGTATTTAAGTCGCCTGTGGATCACGTCGTGTCCCCACATCCTCCGTGTCAGTGGTAGTGGGGCCGTCATCCTCCAGAGGACGAACATCCTCCAGTTGATGCTCAAGGTGAAGGGGAACAAAAATATCTTGAACATGAAATATACAGTCAAAAGCAGCGGAGCAGTGTCAGCCATACACACTGTTGTCATGGAGACAAGACTTTGCACATGCAGCGCTTTTATTCACAGCGCACAAACACTTCATCCAAACCCGGCAGGTGGACACAGGCCCTTTAAGTGACATATCCAGGTGTCAGGGTGGAAACCTCTCACGTGATTGGAACTTCGCTGAGATAGTTTTTGTCCTTTTGACTCAAAACCTGAACTCAAATTTACAAAAGAAGAAAACCTGTAACAACAGATTGAGACTCTTCGCATGCTTTGGTTAACTTTACTGAGGTCATAAATCAACCGAGCAGACGGCTCTTATTTCTCACCTGGGCTCATACAATCAGACAATTTGTTTGCAGCCACTTGAGTCGCCCCCCTGCTGGCCATTAGAAGTAATGCAGTAAGAAATGACTTCTGCATTAGCTTCTTTTAGAACCAGTAGGTAACGTCCATTTCTTCTGTGCAGTCTGTGTATTCTAGGTGCTTCCTGTAATACTGCTCCAGTTTGGGACTTCATGCTGCACACAGGCGCCGACGCCTCTTCAGTCTTGTAAATATGTTCTATCCTCAACCTGCTTTCAAACCGATAACCAACAGACCTGTGAGTTAGACACTAGTCAGCATGTTAGCGTGAAGACAGCGGCACATGGGGACTTTTATCTGCAAGTGTTTTGTTCTTTTTGATCCCCCGTCGGCTCCGTGTGGCTTCAAACTGAGCGACATGTCCGATGTGGGAACCTGCTGTTGTTCATGGCTTGGGTTTGTGGGAGGGGTTTGTGGGGTGTGGGAGGGTGTGGGGGGGGTACAGTCTTGTACATCAGTGTTTGTTTTTTTGCACCTTAATCCATTTTTCTACTCTGTTGTATTCTCAGACAGTTACCGCCTCGGTGACACACATGCTTGTACATAACATGAATAAACCTCCTGACAAACAGCTCCCACTGACTCTGTCTTTTTTGAGAAATGTGATTGTCACATCCTGCTGTCCAAACCGAGCCCCCTCAGAAGTCATGAACTATGCGTGTGCAGCGTCTCAGTCACAGGAACAGACTGAGCTGTCAATCACTCTGTCACCTTCCTGCCTGCTCTGACTCTGACATTGAGAGGACGATGACTTTTGATCAGGATGCATCACATACATACACAGAAGCCATGCATGCAAGAGTATAATGATGTAAATATTTCTATTATCTACTTATAAATATTGGAACAAACTATTGGTATGTGCAGTTGGAGGGACTATAAGCAGAGGAGAGAAGACTAAATGTATCATAAGCTTTTTAATTGGCTGAGACAGCTCAAAAAAAATAACTCAAAACAGATTTCTGAAGCCAGAAAAGGTTTGCATGTATGCAGTGCACATATGACCACGCACATTGATCTAAAATGGCATGCCCAGCAGGGGGCGCTGTACACCAGGGCTCTGTTTGTGCAGTAATAATGAGGGGAAATGGAAAGATAGTGGAATAGATAAGCCAAACATTAATTTAAAAGAATGTATATAAAGTATGAAATGACTTAGTTTGACAAAGATGAAAGAGATAAAAAGTATTTAAATACGTCAGAGGAGAATAAATGACTGCATCACTCTTGTGCTGTATAAACAGAGATATTGAAGAGATCTCTAAGGGTCTTCTCTCTGCAGCACCATCCGGTCAAAGGTCAAACCTCTGCAGCTCCTCAGAATCAGATGTAATCTCTAAAGAAGCAGCACCACCTAGTGGTCGTTTTAATTAACTGGTCTCGGTGCTGAGTTCAGGAGCAGAGAGGCTTTTGGAAATGAGGACGATCAATAATAACTGCTGAATTTTCAGCAGATTTTACTGTATGTAGTTTTTGAGATAATTAAAGCCAAAGTCTGCTCCAATTGAATTATGACACTTTGATATTTGAGTCATATTTAATATTTTATGCTGAAAATAAACTTTCAATGCATTCTTATTCCTCATGTCCCTGACTGTAGTCCGGAGAATTTTGTGCAGATTTTACTGTATAGTTTTTTAAGAAAATCAAAGGTAAGTTCAACTCAAATTGCATTAAGACACTTTGATATATTAGTCATTTTGATTATTGTATTTAGAAAAATCTGTGATAGGAGACAAGAAACTTTCACTGGATTGCCAAAGAGCGGGCCTGGCA
This sequence comes from Labrus mixtus, assembly GCF_963584025.1. Classification (NCBI taxonomy): domain Eukaryota; kingdom Metazoa; phylum Chordata; class Actinopteri; order Labriformes; family Labridae; genus Labrus; species Labrus mixtus. The sequence continues at coordinate 5,708,716 of NC_083634.1, forward strand.
GAAGGAGGCACTGCTTGTCTACAGGCACGGCAGGCAACTGCTTTGGGCCCAGACCAGTAGGGGGCCCCTGAGGGCTCACAAAACCACAGCAGCGACCCAAAAAATGACAATAGGAAACCTCCATAAGGGTCCCCGTTTAAAAGCATCCACTTTTGTTGCCTTGCAAAGCATTGCATGCATTATTGGTGTGATTACCAAAAATAGAAAATAAAGAGGAATTATCTGTCTATAGGAGAGAAAAAAGAAACAGTAAAATACTGTAGGGGAAGGGGAGTAAGCTTCAGGACAATTGCAGACATTATGGTGATAAATGTGGGTTGTAGGGCCCCCAATTTATTTTACCCAGGGCCCCAACAGACTCTAGAATCGCCACTGCTGGTAGAAATGGTTTGGCAGCCACATTCTTCCTCACAGTGCAACACAAGTGTGCAATATTAACCTTAAAAACAAAAAACAGTGCAATTATATAATGTGGAAAATATGTGTGCAATAACCTCAGGTGCAATAAGAGATAATAAGTGCAATAAGAAAACTTATTTATATTTTATTTCATTGTACAGTGTTCCCCTTGTTATTTTTTTCCGTATTATATATTTGCTTTAATACAGTGTATAACTTCTGTGCAGTTTATTTTAAATCACTTAGCTGTTACTACAACTTATTTATTTTTACTTTTACTTTTTTAGTACTTTTCTACTCTTTTTTTTCTTACAATGCTAGTCTATTTTATATATAATTTTAACTTTTTTTTGTAGAAGCTGACTCAGGGAGAAACGCACAAAAATCCCAATGTACTGTACTGTCCTGTACCTGTGCAAATGGCAATAAACATCTATTCTATTATATTCTCACGACTACTTTTATTTCGAAGGCTGGGACCGGAAGTGGTACTGGTACTCGATGTTGGCGGACTTGATGGTGTCATGTCACACTCAGCCAGTCGTCCAAGGGAGCGCCAGCCAGCAGGACTGACTGTCGGTGTGGATATGAGAGGAAGTCAGATGTGTTAACCGCGTATCAGCCGGTGAACAGGCCGCTGCAGCATCCATCAGAGCGGGACTGCCCGACCGCCCATGAGCCTGCTGCCGTTTCATACCAACCGGCTAGCTCGCTAAACTCAATCCCCCAGTTTCATCATTTAGGGGCGTTTTAAGGGACGACGGTGAGGGGAAAGCGTGGCCTCTGGCTAGCAACGTACGACTGCGTTACCAGCTGCCCTGGAGAGCTAAACACCCCGTTTCTTTTTACGTATCAACATCACGCTGAGATGGGTGAGTAACGTAGCCAGCTAGCGCTAACCAGTGTTACGGTTTAACGAGTTACCCTGCTAACTGATGATTCTCAGAAGATTGTATCGGTGGTTGTTGCAATTCGTAATTTGTAATTGAAGGGCGGTTAATCTACAACAAGGAAGGTACAACCTAGGAGATATAGATTAATTCAAAGAGGGGAACTACGACAACAACCGATGTATGCGACTGAGAGTCACCAAATGACACGGTAACTAGTTAAACGGAAACACCAGCCTACCCAGCTAACAAGAACTGTTTTACGTTCATTTTAACCCCCTAAATGTGTTTTTCCTTATGAATGAAGACACCCATTAGCAGCCATGTAATGTTAACAGTTTTGTAATCATCCTTACAGTGATTCCACCACTGTATTCCCTTTTGTTGACTTTAGTTTTGTTATTTTAACGTTAGTGGGAGAAAAAGGCTGACTAGCTAAAGTGTGCGCCTGCGTGTCAGCTTCAGATCTCGGGTGGGGTAGCTGCTGCTTCTCTGACTCTCCATCCACTCTCTCCTCCATCACTGGTCGTGATCCCCCTCCCTTGAAGCCGTGTTTAATTTGAAGATATGATGTCTAATTGTCTGATGTGATTCATTTGGGACTGGAGATGTTAAATGAATGAAGCCACATCCCCCTGAAATGAGCTGCTGATGGTGTAGATGGCACTCCTCCATCTCCACAGCTGTTATGCAATAGGATCCAGCAGCCCACTTTGTGTTGCTGTTTATACTGCACTGCTCTCTGTAATACTGATGAATGGTTATAAACTCATATTGGTTCATTCTCTGAGTTTAAATGCATATTAACAGATTGCATTTATTGCAGAATGACATCCAGAACAATCTTCTTTCGACAGTTCAGGAGATATTACACAATGTTTAATCCCTCATGTTCTCATTTGGTGTCTTATCGTTGTGGATTGATGTGTGCTGCTGTGCATTGCGCGCCGCAACTGACAGCACCAACCAGGTCAATGCAACAGTGTCTGCAATCATTATGCAACGTATCATCATGTGGTTTGTAGGCACTGTGCTGGCATGGCTTGAAATCCCAGTGTTATTGTAACAATCTGAGACGATTAAAATGAATCTTCTTCTCTTCTCTGCGATCGATAAAACGAGCCAGAAAGCGGCGTGTCAGCCTCCAGAGTAATTAGAGGCCGAAGCTGGACCAAACCTGACGGGTCAGTCCTATTCAGGTTTTGCTGAGACTGTAGATTGTGAGTTAAAATGCTGCCAAAAACAGACTGTAGCTCTTGAAGAAAATGTTTTTTAAGCTGTGTGCCTTCATAAGATATATTTTATAATGCTGGGAGGTTTGACAAACAACATATCTCACTGTATTTGTCCAAGTTATACCGGTTTCATGGTATATCGCAGTATTTGTTTATTTGCTTTTTGCTTGGGCACAGGCAGGAGGGCGAGCAAACCCGTATTCAAGCGACATCCAACCCGTCTTTGATTTCACTTTTTCACCGGGGCTGTTTGACGTGGTCGAAGCAGATCATGTTCTTAGTTTTTCAAGACGTGCTTTCTGCTGAGGTGGTGGAGTAAATTGCAAGTGTTGCCCCCTTTAGGTTGCTCAGTTCGTTGTACCTGCACTCTACCCAGCGTGCCCTTCAGCCGTGCAGCAGTAAAAAGTTTCCCCTCTCAATAGAGAACACAGCCTTTTGCAACATTCACCGGTATTGCATTTGCAGTATATGAAAAAATCATTTCAGACAAGAACTACCAGTATTCAATATGAACTGGTAAACCGCCCAGCACTACTCTGATGCACAGGTGTGATATCAGACTGTTAATCCGTATATGAAGTCTGTTGATGAGGTGTTGATCAGCTGTCAAATGTCACAAATTGCATCTTTATCAAACATCTCTGAGGAAGGCCACGAGCTGCTTTCATCTCACAGAGTCAGGAGCAACAAATGATGCTGATTAATCACAGGAATGTTGAACTGATCCATAACATTTGATGGATGGATGAGCAGCAGTTATTAATCGTTGGTTCAGTTTCATGTGGCTGACAGTGAAGCCGTCTCCTCACTCATCGTCCTGATAATGGATTACAGAGAAAATGAAAGGGGAAATAAATACGCTCAAGCCATGATTCTCAGTAGGCGCGCTGGTCATGAACTAAAGTCTGCCTCCATGTTTGTTTTTCCTGAAGTCAGAAGAGTGGAATCACCACTCTGAATACATGAAGAAGCCAAGAACAAGATACTGTTTGTATACGTATGTGTCAGAATACACGTCCTTCAGATGACGTCTTTAACTTGAGTCTCCTTTTTTAAAGACTGTATGAGGTTGTTTTTTAAACACTTCGTTGCTCTAACATCGTGTCCTAACAACACACGATCGCGTTGCATCGTGCACGATGGGAGCGCTCGCTGTCCACACCACATCTGTTAGATATTTCCTTCTTTGCGCTGTGAATTTCAGTTTCCCCTCGCGTACATTAGAACATGTGGAGCTTTTGTATTAAAGGGGGTCAAACAGAAGAGCGGTGACTCAATTCGCAACGCTCAAACGCTCGTCAGTAAACGGTTGATATAACGTCAAAGCTCAACATTCAACACAGACATGGATATTATTAGTCCACTGTTATCTCCACTCTGTCAAACAAGCTAACAAGCTCTGTTGAGTGATAAAAGCTAGTGCCTTGTAGAGCCCCCTCGTTCCTCGTCCATGTCTACACTAGCGACAGAAAGGACATTAGAAAGGGGGCGTCGGGGGCAGCTTCATGCTGCGTCACTCCCGACAGTTTGGACATTCAGAAAGGAAACAATTGAATCAAGCTGATTTAGTCCCTGGCATCGCATTCTGTAAGGACCAATTGTTACACTGATTACATTTTAACTATCACCATCCCGACTATCTCCAGATTAATTGATTACACCTCTTAGCGAGATGATGACGTTGTTCCGCATTCAGTCATGAAGGTAAACTGGAAGAAAACCGCTGAGTGTGTCCACATGAAGCCCACAGCCAGAGAGCATGGCCTGGAACTCAGTTTGACCTTAACGCTCGCTGTATGTCATTGTGTATGTTTGTAGTGTAAGATGTGTCAGTGATACAGCATGTTCAGTTAATGAGGTGTAATGTAACCAGAGCAGCAGTACACTGAATGGGGGGGGGGGTGTTTGTCAGTAAAACATGGATGACAACTGTAACGCATGTTTGTAGAGCTGCTGCAGCATACCATCAGTCCATATGGCATAGACCGGCATGCAGTTAAACAAACAGACACGCATACATAACCATAGCTGCTCTTTAGTCCTGACCATGCTGCTTTATCTTCCTCCTGAACTTCTCTCTGTTGGTAGAATCTAAGTATTTGTGGGACATTTCGTTGGGTGCTTCAATAAGGAAAAACAACTGTATGCTTCTATTTACCTGTTGTATTGTACTCTTTGTTTTTTGTATGCATTGCTTTAATTATATAACCAGTTTGCATATTTGTCAACACTTCTTTTTTTGTCAAAGTGACACTAAGCGGCATCCTCCGGTGTTGAAAAATGAAGCCGATGCAGAAGTGTAAAATCCTGCAGTTTGTTGAGTGTCCACTAGAGGCTGGCTGCAGAAGAACAGGAAGTCACATACACACCACAGCCAACAAAGCTGTTTTTACAGCAGAGATTAACATGTTTACAGCCTGGTAAAAAAAAAACCCAAATAGGTCTGATTAGCTCATGTCTCGATCGACACACACTGTAAGGGGGGTGAATTTTCTTTAAACTGCTCCATTTTGATTTGATGAACGATACATGTTATCCATAGTTAGGCGCGTAGCTGACATGATTAACAGCTTGCCGTGTTGTAACGGTTCGTCAGGAGGCTTAAATCCCACCTCAGCTCCGATTCTCAGCCTATCGTTAGGTTGACTGAAAGTTAGGCAGAGACAGCATTTCCAGCATGGCAGCTGCTTCCGATGAGCCTCCTGAGCCCCCTGTAGGAACAGATGGGTGACATCACTCGGAGGCTTTGTCCATTAATATTTACAGTCTGTGGTTGAAAATGAACCTTTATTAATATGGGAAATTAAATTAAGGGTAAAGTATTGGAATAAGGGAAAGTCATTGCATTGGTTTTTGGGTTTCTGTTGTGCTCTGTTTTGTTGGAGCTTGGGTTAGAGATGGAGTTTCTGAAGGAATGAAAGACAGAAAACATTTGTTGGTTTGCTATGCTAATACACCAGCACTATCTCCTACAGGTAGAAGGCAGATGAATTTATTGACACTATATCTATCATACAGTTGGTCTAATCAACATCAATATCGAATGCAAAGTCTCAAATGATGAACATCCTGAGATATTCCTCTGCCACCTTAGCTCTTTGCCATTCATTCTGTCGTGGGTTGCAGGTAGTTGGACTCGATCCCCGCACACATTTGAACAGTTGCCAGTTTATCTCTGGTCTGCAGAACATGCTGGAGTGTTTTTTTTTTTCCTGTGTTTGACACCTCTGCTCACACTTTGAAGCTTTAGAGGTTTTCTCACACGTTTGGTTCATTTGTTTGCACAAAAAAAAAAAAAATAGTTTGATCTTCTACCATGTTGGCCTCAAGTTCTGGACCAAGGTCCAAAATTTTCAATCCTAGACCTGGACAAACATACTGGCCAAAGTTGTCTCTCTCTATATGTTACGTGAATGCCATCATCCCTCCAGATGAAAACACCTCTCAGTCTTTATTCATGAACTCTTTCTGTTTCCAGATAACCTAAGTGACGCCCTGGAGAAGCTGAAGCTAGCGTCTTCAGACAGCGCCACAGACAGCGTGGAGGGCTGCCTGGACTGCCTGCTCAAAGCTCTCGCCAACAACAGTGAGTAGAGCCTGAATCAACATCCGTCATAGTCTAAATCCAGCAGGGGCGTCCAATTTTAAGTTTGTCTGCCCCTCATCCGGATCCAAGACATTTAATATTGAGTATCTGCTGAGCCGAATTGTGTACCAGTAGTTGTGTGTTCCTCGATGGGGTTGTGCTTTTGGTAACACACATCTTTAATCTGCTCATCTTATTTCCCTCTGTTCTCTTATCCACACACGCGCACAGGCATACACACCGGGAGTTCGCTCAGGACGCTCAAATGAGATTACTCGCGTTTTGATAAGTTTCTCTCGATAGCCAGTTTTCACATCAGGTGATGAGCATATGAGGAGGCCTTTCACAGGAATTATCCTAAACTACGAATGCATGATAGGGCTGTCACACGGTGATCCAGGGTGGCTCAATGGCGCGGTTTAATCCCACCGCCCCTTTTGTATGTATTTAGCACATTTGTTTGTGGATCAGGGGTCAGAAACTGGCCTGACTTGACAAGCCTAGGCTTCTTCCTATCCCTTTTTGAACGATGTGTATTATATTGAAATTGGCTTCTTTTTTTTTTATACAGACTTTTTTTTTTTTTTTTCATTTGTTTATTCATTTTCATCTATTTTTTAATCATTCAAAATAAAAGAATAAAGCCTGCCAGAAAAAATAGCCGGCCTGCAATATTTTTATAGTTGTGACTTTTACTTATTTTATTATTTTCTTAACAACACAGCAGACGGCGCCTGGTGCTGAAGCAAAGCTATCACCAGAATCACCTCCTCTTTTGCCTACAAAACAAGCTCAAGACAATTCATTTAAAAACCTGTACAGTACGATTTGGCTACGGGATGATATGTGCATGTTAGAGCTGTGATTTTTTGACTTTGACTTTAGCATGCATTGATGTGACTACAGTTCATTCTCTTTGCCTGCAGACACCGAGGCCAGCATGAAGATCCAGGAGATGGCGGTCCTGCCCCTGCTCCCCGGCCTGCTAAAGCCAGAGTCCTCCTACACTCCGAAAGTAGCCAACATCATAGCTGAGTTGGCCAAAAACGGTGAGATTTGTGTTTTTTTTTTCAAAGCCTCTCAACCCAGAAGCACTCTGACTCTCTGTTCCTCCAGTTTTCAGTTTGTACACTTCCTCCTGCTCTCATCCTTTTAGTTTTTTTCTCTGGGAATACGTTGATGGTAAAGTGACGCCGCCGTGTAAGTCGTGTATAAAAGATAAATCTGAAGAATCAAACAATAACAGGTTTGACTGACAGGCTGTTTCAGACCTGGGCATCGTTTTAGCGACCCTGCTTGGCATTTCAAAGCTAAGCTGTCTGTGACTGAGGGGTTATTGTGTAAGGACTCAAACCTTGCATAACTGCTGTGTCAGAGAGCTTCCATTTTCATAATGACTCTGTGTGAGCTCGGAGAAGCTTTTAGAGTCGAAAAAAGCCGTCTCGAATGGAACTCGGGGAAGAAAAGGTTCGGGATAATGAATGTTTTTTTTTAGCAGCTTGCAAGTCTGCAGCTAATGATCACTCCCCAGCAGTTTGCCAAGCTTGGCAGCAACCCGCTGGCATTTATCTGTCACCGCTTCCGGAAAAGTCTGTGAGCAGCCAAGTGACTGCTGGGCTAAAGACGACCGCCTTTCTGTCTGACAGTTTGAACCGACTCGATTGTGTAAAGCGGCACCAGCTGAGATTTTATGTTCAAACCTCTTTGTCTGATTAGCATTAATCACCGTTGTTAAAGACAATCACAAATGCAGAGGATCCAACATGGCTGCCCAAATAACAATGTGGTTAAAATGTGAACTTTTCCACGTTCATTACATGGCGTCTCTGGTTTTAAAGGGGACATATTCTTAAAAATCCACTTCTACAGTGTTTCTGAACGTATATTTGTGTAACCTGAGTGTCTACTGACCCACAAAATGTGAAATAAATCCATCCAGTCCTTTGTTTGTGGTCTGCAACACAGAGAGAAATGCTCCATTTCAAATTTTCTCTCCTTGTGATGTCACAGTGGGATTCTGGTAAAAAAATAAATCCTCTCCCCTGGTATCTCCACCCATGGACTCCACTCCAACCCTAGAAATTTTTCACAGGTCGGCCATTTTTATTCTCGCAAGGGGGGGTTCATTGTATTTAAAGAGACACACACACCAAAACGGAGCGTTCTGAGAGAGCTGGTTTATACAGGGTCACAAACCTCCTCTGGTGCTTGATTCATGTTATATTTTGACCAAAGCACAGCACAGATGTTTCATTTAGACCACAGGAGACTGTTTGAAAAGGTGGAGAAGGGGGAGAATATGTCCTCTTTAAGTTAGACCTGTATACTTGGTGTTAGACGTAATAAATGAACACTTTCTGTTTTCTCTCAGTCCTTTCGAGGCTTTGTGATTTGTGAAGCATCCTAGTTTAGCTGGATGGTTGTTATTAGGATGCTACAGACGGCAAATGATCCTGTTGGCTACCGTCCCTGTTAACAATGGTGAAAAATTCATCCAGTTGTGTGGATTGGATGAATATGATGTTCTATAGCAGTGTTTCTACTACCATTATATTAGGGGGGGCGGCCCGATTTTATTTTTGGGCTTTTTGTGCCTTTATTGTAGGGATAGGATAGTGGATATAGTTTGAAATCAGGGAGAGAAGTCATTTAAGGATACCTTTCTGATAGAACAGGACAGCCGTCATTAAAAGTAACACATGAACACCAAGATTCCTTCAAGAGTCGGCGTCCGTCTGCCCGCACCCCCCACCCCCCACCCCCCACCCCCCCAAAGCTGTAAACCTTGGGGAAACACTGTATAGTGATTTTTTTTTTTATGCAATTGAGGCACTAAAAAAAAGACATTTCACACATGCTCAAAACTCCTGAAGTTTTAGCGTTAAGCTGAATGTGTGAAAGCAAACAGCCACATTTTTTTTATTCTGACTCCTGCGAGCCTCGTGGTATTTCTTCCACAGAAAGTCCAAGTCCTTCCTTGTACTTGTTCCTTGCCTTAGGAAGACACCCTTCTACTCCTCTCAGCTCCATCATGGAAAGTCTCCTGTCGTGATATCTCGATAATTTATTCTTTCCTCAGAGGAGCTGGTTATGTCAACATACATGAGTGTGTTTTACTACAGGTCAGTTACACTCAGAGACCTTGGTGTACACGATAACACACCAAACCGACGAATACATTCGGTTTTTATGTTTCTACAAAGAAAATGTTTGACCTCAGAGGTGCAGACCTGTGCTGGACGTCCTCAATTGTTGCTCTTTGTTTGCCGTGTCACGTTCTTCTTCATTGAATTTGTTGGCGGGCTACATGGTGTCGCTCTGCTGTGATGATGTCACACTATTACGTAGCTGACACGGCTATCCCCATCCGGCTTATGTTCCGCTTACCAAGTGGAAACATTAGCAAGATCAGGATTTACCGTACCAAACGGTACTGAACCAATCCGGACTGCTTGGTGGGGATGGGGGAGGATGGTGAGGAAGAATGTGCTGATAGACCATGTTGGTTTTGGATCAGCGTCAATTTTTCCTTTTCCTTTATTTCATCTCTTTTGGATATCCTAGTCGTGTAGACCCCTCCAGTTACCTGAATAGAGAGCAGATTGGTGGTATTTACTTCCTAGAACAAGTTTCACTTTTCAAGTTTTCACACTGACCTGTTTTGTTACTCCTCTCCCTCCCTCAGAGTTCATTCGGAGTCCCTGTGTGGAAGCCGGTCTCATCCCTCCTCTCATTCAGCTGTTAAACTCCAGCGACCAGGAGGTTCTCCTGCAGACCGGCAGAGCTCTTGGCAACATCTGTTACGACAGCCGTAAGTAGGAGTTTGCTTTTTCTGAGGGAACATTGAATCCCTCATGAGCCCCGTCAACACCATCAACAGAGCTAATGGAAAATCAGTCGTAAAATTGTTGTTGCAGCACACCGAGCTTTGATCTTCAATAAAGTGTTTCACAGACAGAAACCTTTCACAGGGCTGTAGCAGTGCATGCTGGGAAATACTCTCTGCAGACACAGAGAGGGAAATGCAGTGGTTAGGGAAATGACACTCTGAGATCAATGTGTTTATTTGACCCTCATTAGCGGCTGTATTTTGAAGTCTGGAGGAAAACAAACATAGTGATGACACATATTAACGCAAATCAATACCACAAACACACAACCAGTTAAATACAAGACATAAGAGATGCATTCAAGCTGAGTACGACTGCCCCCTAAAAGACAAAAAGTTGCATTTTTCAGTCCAGTTCTGCACAATTTTTCAGCTGCATTATTAAACACAAATAATGACGATAAACATGTCGTATCTGTCATGGCGGCCGGTGAGACAAGAGTTCGCTGTTACAACTCTAAAATTACGTATTTCTCTGGTTTTGATAACTGTTGGAAATATTTGACGTACTCAACAAAAAATATAACATACAACATTATTTACATTGTTTTGGGGGCTTTTTTAGAGATAGGAAAGTGGATAGTGTCAGAAATTGGGGAGAGAAAGAGTTGGGAGGGACATGCCGGAAATGCGTCACAGGTCGGACTTGAACCCGGGTTGCCCGCGTGGAGGATAAGAGTTTCTGTACATGTGGCGCAAGCACCAACCAGTACACTACTGGCGCTACTACTTTATTGGTTCAGATATTTCAGTGTAAAAATTCTTCATGTTGTATCTTAAAGTGATGTTTAAACTTGTCGGTTGAAAGAGAACCCGTTGAGCATTTGGAAATTGACCTCGGGGGGAGAATTAGAGTTAAAGCCTGATTCTGCGACCAGCTTTAGAGGCTTTAATCACAGCTGTCAGTTCTGGTGCATGGTTTCTCCTCGGGTTGAAAAGCCGGACATCTTTGGAATCTGCTGGGAGGTGACATTTGTTTGAGTGGAGGGAGGTCTCCGTGAGCTGGCGTGGATTTATGAAAGACGCACGGGGGAGAGTGTGGAGAAGCAGCTGCTCGCCATCTTAAAGAAACACGATGTAGTGAAGAAGAAGCTGCGGCAGTTTCTTCAGGAGGATAAAAGGAAACCTATTCAGACCGACATGATGAAATAAGGTTTAATTTACTGCTTTTCTCTAGAGTGTACACTGACATTTCATCTTTAAGGAGTAAGAAACCACCTCTAAACGCTGAGAGATCAAGGAGTTTGATTATTTCACCTCTATCAAGACGATTTTTATCAACCATCATTTAATCTGTATGTTAACCTGTTTTATTCCTACATTGTATTTATGTTATTGTTTGTTTTCTGTGTCGTAAAGCCCTTTGTAACGTCGGTTAAGTGCTATAAAAAAACAAACTTGATTGCTATTGCATTAACAGAAGAGAAACAGAAAATGTCATCCACATGGCGTTGCTGTGTTGCTGAGGCAGCCGAGAGTGAATGAAAGTAGCAGACGCACTGGTACATAACAGGCTGACTCATGTAACGCTTCCTTTGGCAGCTGTTCTACCAGACAAAGCCTCCCAGAGAGACAGTCAGCAGTACTGTGAATTTATTGTCTCTCCAAGGTAAAGTGTACTGGTCATTAAAGAGGGTTTGATCCGGAAACAGACCCTGAAAACAAAGGCTTGATTTTACTAAACATATCCAAACTCAATAATCTATAACTTACTTAAACATGTTAAAGATACTAGTCCCTTTTTTTGATGCCATCGACGGTATTTAGTTTTGGCTGCAACAAAATTCTTGGATTTTTCTGAAGCCTGCAGAAATTAAACCAAAATATCTATATTGGGTGTGGACAGTGCACTGAGGGAATGCTACTTTCAAAATCATGCTAGTTTTTGCACCCTGCCTTTAATGGATTGTTGTGTAATTTGGCACATCCATTGATTTCCTCGTTAAGATGCTTTTGATCGACTTTGGTGATGCTCTGAATTTCCCTGTAGCGCCACCAACAGTTTGAAATGAATGTAATTTTTGTGATCTGGCTGCAACAAAAATATTATATATTTCACAAGTGTGCAGGGTTAAGCCCCAAGTATCTTCACAATGAGTAGAGAAATTGCCATGAAATTTGACACATCCATTCATTTCCTTGTTAAGATGCTTCTGATCAACTTTGGTGATCCTCTGAATTTCCTATAGCGCCACCAACAGTTTTGAGTTAACGTAATCCTTTTGTATTTAATGTTTTGGGTGCAATGAAATGATTGCATTTTTCTAAAGTGTCCAAGGTTCAGACTAAAATATCTTTACAATAATTGGATAGATTGCCTTGAAATTTGTTACGTCCATTCATTTCCCCTTTAAGATGCCTTAGATAAACTTTGGTGACCCTCTGAAAATTCCTGTAGCGCCACCACCAGTTTCAAACTTATGTTGTTTTTTGGTGTTGAATGATTTGGCTCTAGGCTTAATTTTTCTAAAGTGGGCAAGCCCAAAATATCTTCCCAGTGATGAAACACATTGTCTTCAAATTTGGTACATCCATACTATTTCCCTTTAAGTTGCTTTTCATCAATCTTGGTGATGATCTGAATTTGTCTTTTTGCTGTAGCGCCACCATCAGTTCATGTTAATGTGATTTTATTTTCCTAAATTGTGCAGGGAGAGCTTTAGCTTTATTCTGTTACCACACAAAATGATTCAACAGAAGTTAAAACATTATGGCCAACAATTTAATGTTGAAGTTTATTAAACCAAGCTGTACTACATGGATATAAATATTTAAAAAGATATAAAATGAGCCTCATGTGAACACGTTTTCCTTGATATGAATATTTGAGGCCGTAATTATTTTCTTTGCACATGTTTTATTCAGTATTTGGATGTATTTTCAACCTTAGTTTGCATTGATTTGTATGTTTTTGTACTGCTTACGTAACATTACTTTCCCATGTATTTTTCAGGTTGTGTTTGACTTTAATTTATTCACTTTTTATCCTTTGCTTTGTGGTTGATTTGTGTCCTGGCCTCTTTGTTTTGCAGATGAGGGCAGGAGTGCAGTTGACCTGGCAGGAGGCGCTCAGATAGTAGCTGATCACATTAAATCGCTCTACCAAAATACTGAGCCGGAAAATGAGAAGCTCTTGACTGTCTTTTGTGGCATGCTGATGAACTATAGCAATGATAATGGTAATGACCATCTTTCCCCCCAAGAACAACTGTTGACTAATCTCCACTAATCAGCGGATGTTCTCTTTCTTATACACAGACCATGATTGTTTTTTTAATGAGATAGTTTGGTTGAACCTGGAGATTCTGTGATTTTACCTTCTTCGTCTGAATTTTCTCCTGCTGTTTCTCTCATGCTCTCTGTTGCTTTTCCATCTTCACCTCTGAGGTAATCTGCAGTTAAATATATTTCCTGAGAGTCTGGTCTTATATTAGGAGTACCTTTCTACTTCCTCTACAGTGTTTCCCCACACATAGACGATACCTGGGCGGGCAGCCCAAGTATATTTCAAGCCTGTTTTATTTATTTTTTATTTATTCATAAAATTGTTGCGCGCAGCGCACAAGAGAGCTGGGGAGAGAGAGTGCATGAGAGTGCAAGGACCTCACTGAGCGCACTTTTGCAGCTCGGTGCAACATAACAAAACTTTTGGGGGAAAAAAATCCCCTCTCGACTCCTGCGGGGAGATAAGACGCAGCAAAACCTAAAGAACAGAATCGCATCAGCGTCAGATAGAAAGAGAAGGTTCTGTCCGTACATCCCTCTCATAAAAGCACAGCTGGAGGTGTCTTGCTCCGATCAAAACTGAAGCTTCTCATGGCTAATGTTAATGTTCAGCTGCTTGCTGCTGATGCTGAACTCCTATAAATAACAAAACTTTTCAAAACGCGAGGCATACTCCTGGTGTTTGTGTCTGTGCGCATGCGTGGATAAGATGAGCAGATAAAAGTTGTTTGTTGCAAAAACTAAATTAATTAAGAGGAAATAAACACATTTGATTAAAATACAAACTCCCCCCAAACGGCGATCTCCACCGCCCAGGTATCGCGTCATTTTGTGGGAATCTACTAAACTCCTGTAAGTTTTGAATTATTTACAGACTCATCAGGTAGATCAGAATCAGCCAGTTGTCTGATGTCTTATGACATGTATGGTAGGATGATGATGTCGCTCTCTTTTTATGTTTAAATATCGAAACAATGATTGTATAAATTGCCTTTTAAATTTGGTACATCTATTCATTGTCCCTTCAAGATGGTAGTGATCCTCTGCATTTCCATGTAGTGCCACCAGCAGTATAAAATTAACAAAATTTTTGGGTCTTCAATGATTTGGCAGCAACAAAACTAAAGTGTGCAGGGTTAAGACTAAAATATCTTAACAGTAATTGGATGGATTGCCTTGAAATTTGGTAAATCCATTTGTTTGCCCTTTAAGATGCGTCTAATAAACTTTGGTCACCCTCTGAATTTCCTGTAGCGCCCCCAGCAGTTTCTAATTGACATAATTCATTTGTATTTAATGTATTGGGTGCAATGAAATGATTGCATTTTTCTAAAGTGTGCAAGGTTTAGACTAAATCTAATCTTCATCATTTATCTGCTCTGTTTGGGATGCTAAACCAGGTGATTTTTCCCTCCACTGCGTCCCTGCTTGCATCTCGTTTTCCGGTCTTTGCTGCTGCACTCTGTGTCTTTGTGATAGCCGAGCTTGTTGAGAACAGACAGTGTGTGATCTGACAGACTCAGACCTCCTGCCAAGGTGTCTTTTGGCCCTCGACCAAGTCTCTGATGTGTTTGGCTGATTGATGAGAGGGCTTTTGGTGGCTCTCACAGAGTGGATGAATTTTTGTGGCTTTTCTGCAGCTTTCAGCAGCTTTCTGCATCTCGCTGACGCTTCATATATAGTTAATGTTGAGACAACTCCCCATTTATTCACTCTGAATCAGCTGCTGCAGTTAAAAGGTTTCCCCTTAGGAAAAGATGCAAGATATGACGGATACAAGTGTGGTATTAGAACAGGTCCTGATCTGTCCATTAGTCATTGTATTTGAAGGATTATACAATCTCATTAATGGGTTGAAGTAACATACTATGAGATAGCTTTTAGAAATTCTGGGTAACAAATTTCAGATTCATAGTGAACCCTTGAATCTTGAAACAAAAATAAAAACACTTAACATCACTCTCTTTGCAGCCACCAGACTCCATGACAAAAACACTTATTTTACCTTAGCAGCACGCATTGCATGTGTTTGTCCACCACTGCCTCAATCGCTCTGTTTTTGTGTTTTATGAATATTGTTTAGGATCCTTGACACCCATTTTAAACATCTGAATTACTGAAATGAACCAGTGGTGGCAGCCCTAGCACAGCAACTCCCTTCTTCTGGGGGGTAAAATTATCGATTTTGTCAGTAGAGTTTGGTGGCACTGATGGGAGCGATGTAACAGCTGTTTCTGCCTTAATGAATACGTTTGTACCTTATCAAAAAGTAATATTTCTGTAGGGATTCTCTCTGTAATGTTGTCAGACAAAAAAAAGCACATTTAGTCGACATATTTGATTGGATTTATTAATTCAAAAAGGAAAGTTTGCAGCTTTTCAGCTGCAGGATAAATCATCTACTAGAGTGAGTCCAACACTTATTGTTCCCATTTAGACCCCAAAATATGGGAAAAAAATACACTGGTTGAAGAGGAGGAGAATATGTGACCTTTAAAATGTGGCTGCTAGGTCGATGCATTTAGATCAAATGAAAACTGTAAAATGATGCAGTGGCCTTTTAATGTTTTATTTTTCTGCCTTTTTGAAGCACTAAGAAGTTTTGGCTTTATTAGCACTTGGAGAAAAACAACCTTGGTTCCTTTTGTGTGGGTAAAGCCTTATATCAGGTTTTTCATTTCATCTCATTGTGTCACACACCTTGTAAACGTCTGCGGAGGCTTTGTTGATCTTCCAAAAACACATGTATCTGTTCTGTTGGCTTTCCTGCTCTCTTTTCTACGGCTTTATTGGGGTTAGCTTGTCTCGACACTCAACAAGAATCTGAAATCTTTAAGACGTTGTTCTTTTCATCCACCATCTTTTCATCCACTCCGGATTCTAAAATTAAAATGTATCTTGATGTTTTGCTCCTCAGGTGTGTCTAATATTTCGTCCACTTGTTACCCTCTAACGACGGACAGTTACATTTCTTTTTAAGGTTTTGGAGTCTTAAATGATGACTCAGCTTTACGTCATAGAGACATTTACAACTTGTGTCTTGTTTTTATTATATGATAGTTCACCATGCAGGGTTTTAATGTCGTAGTGAATGATCTAGCTAAATGTTTTTGGTAAAATCTGACTGTGTGTGCTCAATGCTCTGCCAAGTATTCAGAATTTGTGTGATCAACCATTTAGTAGTTTGGTTAGTAAGTGGTGTGAATGCAGAATTACTGGCAAGTAAAACTTCTGGATAACAGCAGCTGATGGTCACAAATCAAAATCACATGATAAATGTACACGCTGAACATATTGTAAAAGTTTTTCAGTTCAATAGTTTGTTTCACAATTACTTTCAAGTAGCAATATGTAACTCTGACACCTAGTGTTTAAAACGGGTACTGCAGTCCAAACTCTGAACAAACATTGTAGAGAGCTGTGCCCCGCCCCCTCCTCTCCTCCTTGCCATGTGGTGGACTCTGAAGCTTCAGTGTTTATCCAGCTCTGCATGGGTCTGTAAACCTTTCTGTGTTCTAACCTCTCTCCATTTTTCAAAAGCATCTCCAATATTGATCCTAGTTTGAGCACATTTCTGCTCGTGGAGCTTATTAGAAACATGCAGAGGCTTTTTAGGTCGGGTACAATCACTTCTATCTGAACCACTTCTCTTGCCCGCTTCCATCGCTGCAACACTGTCTCAGACTGTGCAGCACAATCCACATGCATATCTTAATACACCTCTGTGTCGGGGCAAAAATATGCATTTCAATTATTTCTAAGTTCAGAGGATTGATGCAAAAAAAAATCAATGATCAGCCTTAAGAAACTGAAACATCACTAAATTTAATCTATATATGACTTTTACACCAAAAATCTGGAACTGAGTGCAATCTTTCATGTGTAAACTGGACGAAGCTATCATATCTACCGCTTCTTTTCAACCTCCTTTGTCTCCTTGTCAACTGTCTGCACTCTAGCTCATCTAATGGGTTATCAAACTGGCCGTCTGTAGTCTTGTTCAGCTCGTTAAATAACTTGCATGTTTTATTTGGGTCTAAAAGCCAAAATGCTGTTTTAAAGTTTAAGATTCTATTACAAATCAAACGATATACCATGACAACACATTAACTCTGAACAAAATCCACATCGTTGCCTTTTGTGTTTTCTTCACTTCTACTTTATGTTTGGAGCACATGATCGTCTGCTCATCTTTCCCTGTCTTTGTTTGTGTTTCTGCAGATTCCTTACAAGCCCAGCTGATCAACATGGGGGTGATTCCCACTCTGGTGAAGCTGCTCGGCATCCATTCCCACAACACAGCCCTGACAGAAATGTGTCTAATTGCCTTTGGGAATCTGGCGGAGCTCGGTGAGTTGACAGAAATACCTGTTTAACGATGCTAACACACTGCTAACCTTTAATTAACGCCTCATCTAGAGCTGTTAAACTTAATATATCGTCCTCTA
Organism: Labrus mixtus; assembly: GCF_963584025.1. Classification (NCBI taxonomy): domain Eukaryota; kingdom Metazoa; phylum Chordata; class Actinopteri; order Labriformes; family Labridae; genus Labrus; species Labrus mixtus. The sequence goes on from NC_083634.1 coordinate 5,726,388, forward strand.
TCCATCCATCCATCCGTCATCTATACCGCTTTTTAGTGTTCGGAGTCGCAGGGGTTTGAGCCGATCCCAGCTGTCATTGAGCAGGGTTACACCCTGGACTGTTCCCCAGGCAATCACATTAAATAACCTGGCTTCAAACCATCTTTCTTACTCTTAGCTGTGACAAATCAGAAGTCATCATCATTGATCCCAAATCTCTAATCGATGGCTCCAGCGCGCTCCCATCCTCCCCCCCGTCTGTATTCTTGGTGCCATCTTCGGTCAAACCCTCTCCTTCGACCGACACATCAAACACATCACCAAAACAGCCTTTTTTCCATCTCAGAAACATCGTCCGCCTCCCTCCCTCCCTCTCCTTTTCAGCTGCTGAGACCCTCACCCACGCATTCATCACATCCAGACTGGACTACTGCAACAGTCTCCTCTACGGTTCACCATCCAAAACACTCAAAACACTCCAGAACTCCGCTGCTCACTTTCTAACACACCCAGTGACCACATCACACCTGTCCTTCATAACCTCCACTGGCTCCCCATCCCCCAGAGGACCCACTTCAAACTCCCCATCATCACCTACAAAGCCATCCGTAACCTTCTGCCCCCCCCTACCTGTATGAGCTCCTCTGACCAGCATGCTCAAACCTCCTGACCCCCCTCCTCCCCACTGATGGAGCAGAGCCGGATTTCACCAACTACCAAGGTGCATGAACAGTGAAAGGCTTGAACAGGTCAAAGTGCTCCAGCAACACTTGTAGCGTGTATATCAACTTTATTAACAAATTAGACCAACCCCTGCAGGACTAGCCATCAGTCCTGGGGGGACAGGGCCTTCTCCATTGGCGCTCCCACCCTCTGGACCTCAATCACTTCCTTCAAGAAATCCCTAAAAACTCTACAACCCTACAATCGCCTATAACCACTAACATACTCTATTCTCCTCCTCCTTCTCTTAGACTATCTCGTCTTTGTTCAGAGTCTTTGAGAACTCAGAAAAGCGCTATATTTAAGACTTAATGTATTTTGATTATTACTGTTAATTACCGTCTTTTTGTTGTGCTGAAATGTAAGAATGAAATGCACAAAGAGAGTCCTGGTAGAAGAGAGGCTACTGTCTTCTCTTTGATAACTTGTCTGTGATTCGTCTTTGTCGTTTTCAGAGTCCAGCAAAGAGCAGTTTGCCTCCACAAACATCGCAGAGGAGCTGGTGCGTCTTTTCCAGAAGCAGACGGAACACGAGAAGAAGGAGATGATTTTTGAGGTTCTGGCTCCGCTTGCAGAAAACGGTAATGTGATTTCTTTTTTCTTTCATCATTCAACAAAAAGCCAAATTCCCTGTAAGAGAAGAAGTGTGGAGATTAAAACATGGAGCAGTGAGAGACTGCAGTGTTCTCTCGTGCATTTAAATGAAAGCCGTGTCCACCTACTCGATAGTAATTTATCCTCCGAGTGTGAGTCACACACGATGCTAACTGCACAGTCATGGCAGACAGATCCTGCATTTGCTCAGCTGCTCTCTTTAAAGCTCAGAGAATGTCTCAGTGTGTGTGTGTGTGTGTGTGTGTGTGTGTGTGTGTGTGTGTTTCTCTCTCTGTCTGTTGTTATCACCGTTCCAGGCACTCCGAGTGCTCAGTCTCCAGGACAACGTCCTACTTAACTCCACTCCAGAGAAACCTCGTTCTTTGGCCACCTCTCCGTCTCTCTCATTTGACGCTCTGCATGTTCTTCATCAGATTTAGAGACACACAAATGATTATTCTGTAAAAGTGTCAGATTTTTTTAGGGACGCCAGTGGCCTAGTGGTTGGTCTGTATTTGTTTGGACCAGAGAAGGTAGGCGGTTTTAAGGCACCCCTACACGGCCGTTTTGGACACCCCTCGGTTTGTCAGATATGAGAGCAGTTATCAGGTCAACAGGTGTTGCAGCGATGGAAGCGGGCAAGAGAAGTGGTTCAGATAGAAGTGATTGTACCCGACCTAAAAAGCCTCTGCATGTTTCTAATAAGCTCCACGAGCAGAAACGTGCTCAAACTAGGATCAATATTGGAGATGCTTTTGAAAAATGGAGAGAGGTTAGAACACAGAAAGGTTTACAGACCCATGCAGAGCTGGATAAACACTGAAGCTTCAGTGTCCACCACATGGTGACCTGTGAGAGCATCAACTCTAGAGAGGGGGGGGGGGGGGGGGGGAGAGACAGCTCTCTACAATGTTTAGAATTTGGACTGCAGTACCCGTTTTAAACACTAGGTGTCAGAGTTACATATTGCTCCTTTAAATCAGTCAGCAGTGGTCAGGAGGCTGAAATCTTCCTCACATTTACACATTTATATCCACATGAAAAGGCAGAACTACAACAACTGCAACAGTAAAATGATACCTGCACTTACCTTCTAATATTTGCATAAAGTAGTGATTGGAAACCTGCCTTATGTTGGTGGAAACTTTGACTAGATGTGGAGTAAACCCTGGTGTATTAGACTCACTGGTAAAAAAAGCGCTTTACCAACATTTCTCGCTTCACATGCTCTGCAGCCCTGTTGGTATGCAGCGGCATGTCGTGTCCCATGGGATGCATTGCATATGATGCAGTGCTGCACTGCATTGCAGCAGCAGCCGTACGTTGCACTGTGGTTTCTCACAGTCTCCTCCTCTTGTCTCCTGCTAGATGCGATCAAGCTGCAGCTGGTGGAGGCCGGCCTGGTGGAGTGTCTCCTGCAGGTGGTGGCTCAGACTGTGGACGGGGAGCGGGAGGAGGACATCGCCCAGCTCAAGACCGCCTCGGACCTCATGGTTCTGCTGCTGCTGGGAGGTAAACGCAGCAGATGTGAACTCCTCATGATTCATTAAACAACAGAAGTTATTTTAGCTTTACAGGGGTTTAATGTTAGCAGGTAAAAACAACAGAACACACAGAATGAATCTACTGAACCTTAATTCAAAAAGAACCTTGTGTAACAGTTATTAAAGATTAATAACGTCTTCACAGTCAGATTCTTGTTGCATCACAGATCCTGCAGCCAAATGTACGAGGTCATCAGTGGGAAAACGATCCCCTGACTTAACTTAATTTATGTAGAAAATATAAGAATCCATAAATATAAATGTCTCCTGTCCAGCGCTGAAGCTGAGTATCAATAATTCAACATTTAATCTAAATATTTTAACGCAGCAGGATGAACTTGGTGTGTTAATATTATATATAATAGACGCTCTGCAGCTCAGACTACACGGTGTGTGCTTGATTAAAGCCTGAGCGGACACGTGAGGCGTCGGGTATATGAGGTACACGTGCACAATCTAAATACGGTCAAACACAACATCTGTTCAACAGATTCTACCCTTACAGATATAATAAAGATCAGTGGTTAGGAGCGCTGGGTGGATCCTCAATCACGCTGAACAGCAAACACGCTCTTTAAGGAGGATGGGACGGAACGATGAATCAGTTGGACCCTGATGAGCTCAAGGAAGGAAGTGGAGCGCTGTATGACATACCTCTAAATGGCAGGAAGGGCCCGTCTCATCGTCTGAGCTGCATGGTAGATGTGGATGTAGGAAGAGGGTCGTTGTTGCCATGGTTGCATGTTCTTCCTTCTGCTTCGTTAGCGGATTTACAAACCATCTATGTGCTCACTGCCAACTGCTGTATCGGACTGTGTGCGTATGTATGCAAGTGTACTCGGGCACGGAGCGATGTTACTGATGTGAACGCAGACCGGGGAGGGGGAGCAGTCGTGCATCTTAAGAATAATTCCACAAAGAGCACTCTGCTTAAATGATTAATTATCAAAACTACTGTAACACAGAGTTTTTATTCCAGCCCTGAATAACTGCTGCAGTTTTCTACTCGGCCCCGATAAACTCCCACAAGAGGACGGAGCAGCGTTATTGAAGCCTGTGAGGCGAAACGCGGGGCAGAAATAATCCCCCAAACACACTTTGCTCGCTCATAAAACTCTGAAACAGAATCATGAACGTGCAGATGAGAGTAACCCGTCCTGTTCCTCCTGCTGTGTAGACGAGTCCATGCAGAAGCTGTTCGAGGGAGGAAAAGGCAGCGTCTTCCAGAGAGTTCTGTCCTGGATCCCGTCGCACAACCATCAGCTGCAGCTCGCCGGGGCCCTCGCCATCGCTAACTTTGCTCGAAACGGTACGTTTTCACTTCATATTGTCAGACGGAAACGTGTCTCGTTACCGGGGAATAGAAAGAATAAATTCAAACAGGAAATAATGTGTCATGAAACAGAACGTGGACGACCACAGTTTAGCGTTCAGTGTTTTTGGTTAAATGTAAGTGTAACGCCTTCGTTGCTGTTGACAGAAAATAGATGAAAACATGATGTCATCTTTTTCTCTTTCATATTGTGTGTGCAGATGGAAACTGTATCCACATGGTGGACACTGGCATCGTCCAGAAGCTTCTAGATCTGTTGGATCGACACGTTGAAGAAGGAAACGTCACGGTTCAACACGCAGCTCTGAGCGCCCTGAGGAACCTCGCCATACCAGGTGAGCCGCTGCATCAGTACGACACACACACACACACACACACACACACACACCGTGATCGAAACATTGTGAGTTTTAGGTGAAGGGTTTTTCTTATAACTGTGTTTGACCTCTTCTGTCATTGGTCAATAAACAACGTGATGTAGCATCACGTGTTCTTTGGCTAACAAGAAGGTCAAAGTTCATACTAAGGTTGTCAAAATGTTCGATTCTTGGATACTTTTTTTAAACCCTTTTGCTTAAAAATGATCCACTCTCTGTTGCTTATTAGTGGTATTATTAAAAACCTTTCATTCTCATGGAGTCATGGGACATCGGTTGAGTAGTGGTTAGTGCGCAGGCGTCCCATAAACGGAGGCTGTAGCCCTCCAACAAACGTTGTTATCACCGTTGCAGGCACTCCGAGTGCTCGTACATTGTCAGTCTCCAGGACAACGTCCTACTTAACTCCACTCCAGAGAAACCTCGTTCTCTGTCCGTCTCTCGCTCTCTCTCTCTCGCCCCTGTCCCGTCTCTGAAATAAAGGCACCAAAAGCCCCCCCAAGAAATCAGGGAGAGAGAGGGGAGGGGGGGGGAGATGACATGCAGGAAAGGGAGCCACAGGCTGGATTCAATCCCAGGCCGGCCACCTTACATGGGCCCTGCACACTAAGCACTACGCTGCCGGCGCCCTGTTAAAGTGTGTTTTTGACCAAAAGCAGCAGCAAGGAAAGAAGAAAGAGAGTGAGGTCCTCAGTTAAACTCATCCTGTGTGAATATGTCTGAAGAGTGACTATGACCTGCAGAGAGATTATGAAAGAAATGTAGCCACACATATTTACACACATATTCTGCTTTTGTTTTTTATTGTTACTGTATGCAGTTAATACATTTTTTTTCTACATATGTGTACATATCCTTTTCTGCATCTTAATTCTGTATTGTTTAGTTGTTTTTTTTTATTTTGGTGATATTTTAGCATTTAGCAAGTGGAAGCTCATTGAGTTTTCTGCATCTTCCTGCACTGAATGTTGTCTATTTTGTTATTTGTTTAATATGTTTATTTCCCTTACTGTGCAAATGAATAAATATACTAAAAATACAAGACTAGCTTCAAGCTAAACCTGGTAGCTCACATACACACACTTCAAACTGTAACATGTCTGTTTTCTAGTTGAAATATTTCCTTCACAAAAAAGACAAAAACCAAATCATTAAAAGACAAAAGAAACCCTCAAAGACACATCTGATCATCTGCGTTGTTGTCGGTGTTTATAAATGTGTGTTTCTGTGTGTTCTTCTCTGCAGTGGTGAACAAATCAAAGATGCTCTCAGCTGGAGTAGCAGACGTGGTGTTGAAGTTTTTACAGTCCGAGATGCCGCCGGTGCAGTTCAAACTGCTCGGGACGTTACGCATGCTCATCGATACACAAGGTACAGACTCGTGAAGCGCGGCTGTCTTTGCACCGATCCCTCAGAAATCAACACGGTGGATAAATCAGACATCTCACACTGTGGAGCAGTTTGCAAAAAAATAATCAAGTTTTGGTTTCATAATCTAGAAATTCTGAAAAGTGTAATTTTTATGAGTCATAAAAAAAACACAGAAACACGGTGACTGCTGCTCTCGTCCTGACACTGAGCAGATGGTTTCAGGCACCAACGTCACTCATAATCAGAGAGCGATTAAAAAGCTGCAAAGAAAATCAGTGTTTGTTTTTCATCTGAACACCAAACAAACCTCCGAGCTTTCTAAAACTAAAGTACTGAACTGACTCTAATGCAGGGCTGCTCGGTGCTGCAGTGGTTAGTCCTGTCCCCTCACAGTGAGGAGGCTCCTGGTTTGAATCCCCGTCTGACAGGAGCCTCTCTGTGTGGAGTCTGCATGTTCTCCTTGTTCATGTGTGGGTTCTCTCCGGGTACTCCGGCTTCCTCCCACAGTCCAAACACATGCTCGTTATGTTAACTGGTGACTCTAAATTGTCCGTAGGTGTGAATGTGAGTGTGGCTGGCTGTCTGTCTCTATATGTCAGCCCTGTGATTGGCTGCTGAATAGTCCAGGGAGTAACCCGCCTCTTGCCCAATGGGACAGCTGGGATTGGCTCCAGCACCATGCGATAAAAAGCGTTATAGATAATGGATGGATGGATGGATGACTCTAATGCAGATGTGTTAAATATATTAATAAAGGTGTGTGTGTGTGTGTGTGTGTGTGTGTGTTTAGCCGAAGCTGCAGACCAGCTGGGGACCAATGGGAAACTGGTGGAGCGGTTAGTGGAGTGGTGTGAAGCCAAAGATCACGCAGGAGTGATGGGCGAGTCCAACAGACTCCTGTCAGCCTTGATCCGACACAGCAAGTCCAAGGTCAGACGCCGAGTCCTCGTACAGTTTTTTTAAAAAGTCGTCGTTGGTGTAACACAGATTCAAACACTGTTATTTTTTTTTCGGATCCTTCATTTTGGTTTTAATGCATCCATGTTTTATTTGTGGATCACAGGAAGTGGTCAGAACGGTCATCCAGGGAGGAGGCGTCAAGCACCTGGTAACCATGGCGACCAGTGAGCATATGATCATGCAGAACGAAGCGCTGGTGGCTCTGGGGCTCATAGCAGCGCTGGATCTGGGTAAGAGCAACAATGTGGATCAGTTAAAAATGATATTTCTATTAAAGTTGGTTTCCAGTTTCACAGCGAGGGGCCGTTGAGGAGTCTGATTCTTTCCCTGAAGCAGATCGAAGCCCAGTCGCACATACTCTGTCTGTAATACTCTGTGGACCTGCTGGAGTACTGAAGAACATTTTATTCCCCTCTGGAGAATCATGAGAATATAAACAGAATGTGATTTTACCTGCATTTATTATTTTACCTCTGAGACAAATCTGCTCTTTTTTTAAATAAAGTAAGAGACCAAAACATGTCGTACATCCATCAAATGACATGTAGAGTCAAGGACTTCAGTATCCCGGTTTTGATAGGGTTCTTAAGGTTCCAGTTTTTGTGTTTTTACTTCAGATCCTGATTTCCAAAACCGGGATAAACCCGGGAGAAAACACGATTTTGCTACCTTGACAACTCTGAAAGAAAACAGGATACTGTGGCATGTAAACACTTTACCCTGGTTTCTGACAGCTGCCGACTACCTGCATAGACTCGGCCTCAGCAGGGGCAACGACAGCGTCTTACTTTTGGAGCGATGAAGAAACTGAGTTTAATCTTTTGGTAATGAAAGAATGAAAAGGCTACAGGACACCGGTCTCCCAACACGTTCGCTAGCTGCGATTTGTGTTGGAAAACATAAACATCACAAGCGCCTGCATGAATAAGATGCAGACACCATAAACCAAGATACTAATGTTTATCATATTAAACATGGATAGGAAGAAGCAGGTTTCTCTCAGTGCATGTAAACACCACATCCTGAAGATGATTAAAACCAGGATGAGGATCATAAGCGGGAAACTCAAGTCTGTGTGAACACCCTCATCGAGAGTCTCTTCCTGTGTTTCAGTTGCAGCAGAAAAGGACTTTGTTGGAGCCAGTCTGGTGTCTGTGCTTCACAAACTGCTGTCAGACGAGCGGAGCGCTCCAGAGATCAAATATAACTCCATGATCCTCATCTGTGCTGTCATGGGCTCAGGTGAGACTTCATTTAACCTCACACGTATTATGATCATTATAAAAGTTTCTTGTTCTAAATCCACTCTGATCCTGTATTTGATCATGTCTATAAACCCCTCTATTTCAGCCCTGCTCAGAACAGGCTGTTTCTGTGTCTGTACCTTTAAATATGTAAATTAGCTGTGTCTGACCACGCCCCCTCTCTGGAAGGGCTTGTGTGTCTCAGTGCTTTCTCGCTCCATGTCCTATTGTTTACGGTGAGAAGGCAGACTCAGAGGGCAGAACAAACACCTAGCTGTGGGAGTGTCACCCACCTGGGGGAGGGGCTACTGCCCTTTGTGATGTCATGAAGGGAAAATCTCCAAACGGGCTGTTTGCGCACACATTTTCTGAAAAGTGGAGCAGGCAAAAGACGGAGATGATGGACTTTTCTCATCATTGGGGGATTTGTAGACAGACTAGGGACAAATATTAGTGTTAGAGGAACATGGATAAGAGGATTTTACAGAATTTGTGACCTTAAAAGACTTTATATGCAATGTTTTGATCAAGCAGATGTCGCCCTTGAGCACCAGCATGAAACCAAAACAACTTGCGCTGCATTGTTGTGTTAGCATGCTAATGCTAGCGATCTTTATTATGCTCGTATCTTCACACTGCATGTAAATTTACCTGAAATGAGCGTGATCTAGAAACACCGTTAAGCAGTGAGTACAGTATGTTATTCTTCTTTTCTCTAGTCCCTCAATTAAACAACTTTTATACACGAGGGGAGGAGTCAGCTGGCCGTCCGAGAGATGTAAACAAACTGAAGATAGGACTCAGAAAACATCACAGACAGTGGGACTCGGGTGTTACACCCATTGTAGACAGTCATGACTCACAGAGTTATTTTCAGAGGATATATTTGATTTCTATTATATTTAAGTGTGAAACATCACATATAAAGACTTTAATGATTAAGATATATAAATAAGATTTAAAAAAGAGGGCGTTCCACAGCAGTCTCTACCATCAGTGTGTGAATGTGTAGGTGTGACCTGCGGTGTAAAAGCTCTTTGAATAGTCAGAAGACTAGAAAAGAGAAATAAACAAGCTCAAGTCTATTTACCATGACTGTAAAGAAAAAGCTTTAATTTGAGCATTAACGTCTTTCTCTCGCTCTTCTCTCTTTCAGAGCCTCTCCACAAAGAAGTCCAGAGCCTGGCGTTCATCGACGTGGTGTCAAAGCTTCGTGCCCACGAAAACAAAACGGTATCCCACCAGGCATCGCTCACAGAGCAGCGGTTAACTGCCCAGAGCTAAATGACTGTGTCAAACCCCCCCCCCCCCAAACACACCCATCCACTCAAACGCCTGCCTGACCACCTAAAGATCACCCAACCACACCTCATAACTGCTCCCCGTGCCCCATCGTCATGTGCCAAGGTACCATGTCGCGTTAACTGCCAGCTAGACATACGGTCATGTCTCCGCCCCCGTAACCTCTGCCCCGCCCACATCCACACCAGGGTCAGACTGATGCGTCGGAGTATTTTGTACCTGAAATGTTATCGGTGTTTTTTTAGGATTTGCCCAGACTTGCGTGTTTGTTTCGGGTGGACTAGCTGTCGGACGCCAAAACTCTCCTCTGAAAGCCATAAAAAAGAGATTTATGAAGCTGTGTTTGTAGATCCATGACGCCAAGCGAGGCAGATTTTCATTTCAGGTCTTTACCCTCTAGACTCCGGGAACACTTGGATCGTACGGAGCATTAAAGTAGCTCAAAAACAGAATATTACAGATAGTAACGCCATCTGGATGACTCGAGCCGAGATGGAGCTGAGACGCAGCTGGGGGAGTTTAGGGAAAGGAGTGTGAAGCAGGTTGAACCTTTTCTGTTCTTTTTGAGGAAAACAAGAAGGAAAACAAATCATGCAAACACTAACATAAATGGTCCTTTACAGTGATAACGACTTAAAATATCTCAAATGTTTTCATCCACGGGGAAAGGTTAAAACGCCAACAGGCACTGCGGGGTCTAGAGGGTTAAACACCCGTTGAATTCTCTGAAGTGATTTGTCTCATCGACCTCCTGTCTTCTTTTCTTTGAAATATAACGTCCATCAGTCCGACCCTGGTGCACTCCTCTACTTGTGCATGCATCTCTCTGCTACAAGTAGCTCCACGGGAGCCGAGGCGCCATAAACAGCCGAACGCAATAGATAAGAGACGACACTCTTCTACGACCATAGCTGTGATACCATCCGCCTATGAAAAGTGAAAAAAAAACAAAAAAACATCCACATGTGTAAAAACGTGCACAAAAGAACAAAAAAAAACAAAACCTTCTTCCTGTTGTGATTTTTCTTTCATTTTTAAGAAAAGCAGCCGTCATGATGTGCCCAGTCGTGTCCCATGTAGCTCGAGTGTAAATTGACTAGAAACTGTGCATGTTATCGTCCTGTTGACGGTGTGACCGTGTTCATCCCGCCTCTCTGCCGCTCGCATTCTCCAGAAGACAACGCGACCTCCTCCACACACACACACACACACACACACACACACACACACACACACACACACACACACACACACACACACACACACACAGCTCGGGGTCGAGTACACTCCTTTTTGTTTTGCACTTTTTTTTTTTTGAAAGGTGGAGTCAGCAGCATTTTCCGATGCAGCTTGTAAACAACATTCAAACATGGCCCCTCCTCCTGAAGCTCACCCTCACTGCAGGATGTAGTGTGTACGTTTACTGCTTGTTCCTACACTGCAAGCTAACGCACGCTAGCACAAGCTAACCGTCTGTGTTTGTCCCCTGCCTGTCCAACAGGAAGCAGACCAACTCCACGTCAACACAAGGTTCACCCCTCGTCTTATTTCTCTTCTTTGCATGTCCGTCATATTCGGCTGTTTGAATCTTGTCCAATCACTGAATTGTATCCACTCCTAAACTCACCTGCTGCGCTGTCATTGGCTGGAGGAAACACAGCAGCTCTGCCCAGAAACATCCCGAGTCAACCAGAACAAAGCAGAACAGTAAAATCCAGTCAGAGGACAGAGTCTCTGCAGACACAGTCACCACCACACATGTATGGAGGCCCAGAAGGGACGATGGAGCAGCTTCACTTTCGGAGAAGTCTGTATTTTATTTTGAAGGAGGAAGCTGCTGACACCATGTTTAAGATCAAGAGATTTTATCAGATTTTTAACTGTACAAATCCAAACACATTTGCCCCTTTGCTCACATGGAAAGTGTCCACATTTTAACTCTATTCATAATCAACTTGACGTCATCTTTGGTATCAAGTGTGCGGTTTTGGACACAGCCTAAATCTCTTTTCTCCACCTTACGACTCGTCAGGTAGATTTAACGTCTCAGTTAAGACTCTTCTTCGTCTTTTTGCATTCCCAGATTCTTACAGATCAAAGTGTTGTTTGTTTTACCCACATCACAACACATATTTTTATTTTAAAAAAATATGTTCCTGATGGACGGGAGAGGATGCAGGAGGAGGCTGTGAAGAGCGAGGAAGAACAAAATATCAAAGTGAAAGGAGCATGAGATTCTGACGTGATGCACAAGTCCTCTGTGTGTGTGTGTGTGTGTGTGTGTGTGTGTGTGTGTGTGTGTGTGCGTGCGTAGATTATGTAATGAGTGTGATTATGTAATGAGGAGGTAGGTGTGTATGAAGGTGAACAGGTAACTGAACGCAGACACTTTATCCATCAGCACAGCGCCCCCTAGAGGACAAAACCCTCCTCAGTTCTTCTCGTCAAAGGGATTTCTGCTCACATGCATCCACACTGTTAACACACACGCGCACACACACACTTACACACACACACACACTCGCCGTGTTTGTGCTCTGGGCCCACGCTTTCTTTTTTAAAGGTATGAATGGTTATTTATCAGATCTGTGCTCTTTGAAGACACATGCCTGTGGAGATGTATCCATAGTAACTGCGTAAAAAAAAAAATACAAATATAAACTTCAATGTTTGTTGTAAATGTCATGAGTTGTACATTTGGAGGATTGTAACTCAGCAGAATATTAAAAGATGATAGCTGGTCATGGTCCGTGTCTTTATTCTTTAAAACGTCAGATCGTGAAGTCAGTTCATCTGTAAACCACTCTGAGAGTTTCCTGTTTGAAGTCTGACGGCTCAAACCTCGAGGACTTGAACGTATGAAGACGGGACGCCACAGAGGAGTTTAAATAATCAGCCCTCAAGCTTTATTGCAAAGACTTAAAATGTGTAAAAATAGAAATAACGGAAGAGACAAGACCGGGTAAAAATGCATTCGATTCCGAGACGAGACCTTCAAAAAGTGGAGACTAAGACTGATTTTGAGTACTACATCACTGTCAAAATATGCAGCATCTGGTTGGTGACCCTCCCCGTTCTGCTCGTTCTCATTGGCTGTTGCTGAGGTTCCTTTGGAGGCAGCCTGATCTAGAATCTTAAATATCCAAAATGTTTGATATTTATGATTCCAGGTCGGAGAGGCTCTGACTTGATCGGGAGCAGTGAAAATAATCATATTGACACGTACACACTTGAGGATTATTTGGACAAATAATATGCCCCCCTTAACTTTGGGGGGCCAAATCCGGCCCATAGTCGTCTAGGTTGTGGCCAACCTAAGAGAAAAGGAAAAGACCAAAACGGGACTATCGTAGATCTCCAGAACAAAACTAAAACAACAAAACCCAGCGATCTAAACATGCATGGGGAGTTAAATAGTCAGATTCTGGGAGCTCCTCACCACACTCTGCCCCCCTACCTGTTCCTCTAAATCCTCCTCCTGCTCCCGGAGCGTAAAGTGCACTCAGGTGTGCAGCAGGTCGAGGGAGGAGAGAGAGCCAGGGAGAGACAACATGGCCGCACATAACTCAGTCCAATCAGCAACCGTGCAGAAGTGAAATCCTCCTCTCCAGACATTTCTTGGTCCATGACGTCCCCCCTGAAGGAGCGCCGCTTCAGCGGTTTCTGGTGAGTCTCACTTAAACTGTAAATAATAAGTCACACAGAGGCTTCACTCTGATTACTTCAGAGGGATGACCCTGAAACAGAAACATTAATGGGTCGCAAGTTTACTAAAATAACATCATGATGATTTGTTTTCTGAGCATGTACACACACATGGACCTGAGCAGTTGTTCCTTTGAGTCTAAAAACACAACAGAAATGACCAATAATATCACCTGTTGACACACTAGCAGCATCCAGCGAGCCAGTCCTGTATTCACTTTGAGTTGTGGATTTGAATGATCACAGACTACCTAAATTATTCCACTTAAAGATCCTCATGTTCCCCTTTCATGTTGTCGGTCTGTGAAACCTGTAGAACAGCTCTGCAGGATCTGCAGCTCAAAAAACTCCTTAGGCCCCGTGTCCACCTAGCGTTCATGAAGCGTTTGTGCGCCAAGAAGAAAAGCGCTGCACGTTGCCTGTCTCTATGACAACAGTGTGTTGACGACGGCCGCTGTATGACCGACACTGCTCAGTTACTTTTTACTGCATGTTTTATATTTGATATATAGATTTTTTTTATTTCCCGCTCAGACACGGAGCGAGGAGGATGTGGCTACAAGACACGACCTGTAGGTGTCAAAAATACGGGGAATATCATACATTTGCAAAAGGGCACCGGTGATGTCAACAGCTGTTTATATACATCTATTTCTGAGCTAATGGGAGAAAGTATTTTTGGGCCCATTGGCATCACGTGATGCTGCAATACCAGCTTCGACCACCATGTAAATTTGGCCACCAGTGGTCGGCGCACTTCCTGGGGGTTTGGGCAGAACGCTGCAGGGCTGCCAGGGGAGGGCTGCTCTCCAGTGCTCGGAGAAGAGAGTCTATGTAAGAGGTTTCAACAGCTCACGTAGAGGCTTGAAGCCGTCTGGTGAAATTCTTGGTTTCATATCGGGGATATATGGCACGATTTGCAGAGCAAGCTGTTTAGCGCCCTCTGCAGACTCATCCTGGGATTACTCCAACATACGTTTACCTCATGATCTGAAACTTTGCCAACGTTTAGTTTGGACATCCAGCAGTGTGACACTATATGTGAGTTTGAAAATGAGGATCATGAGAATACAAGACAGCCAGTGAAAGAAGGACATTTATATCGACATCCACGAAATGAAAAATGTCTCTTTGTACACAGAAGTTCTTGTTTCCGAGTGTCTTTGAGTGTCTGCAGCGACAGACGTTAAAGACGTGCAGACTCAGACAGACGATGTGTGGGAAGCTGTGATGCATAAACAAACCAGTGAGCGCGCTCAGAGCCAAAAAAAAACAAGACGACCAAACACCATTTAATCCAAGTTTTTTTTTTTTCACCTTTATTAATTAATCTGACTATTAAAAGCAGTCTGATTGAGCAGGACATGAGACGAGGAGATGAGAGGAGGTAGTTACATTACAATGTTTGTGGGAGGTTCTGTGATCGTCTAAATGACCCTCGGAGGTGAAACAGGAAGTGATGAGTGAGAGGTCGACACAACAACACGACCTTCCTTACGCCTGCACGACAATCTGCGGTGATGAATCAGCTGGATTAAATGTTCAGCTCGTAGTTATATAAAACGGTCAATACAATAAATAATTAGTATCAAAAACAGTGTTGATCCCTTTTTCAGTCGCTTCAAACGCCGACAAAATCCATCTGAACAAACGTCACCATAAAATACTGTAAATACTTTGCTACTAACGTCAGTGATGCATGCTCTGAGCAGAAAAATCACTTTAAACCATCGAAGTAACACCGATAAAAATCAACACCCGAACACTGTCTGTTTCCAAGCATCCACCTGAAACGCTGCAGGATGCATCTTTATAGATTTAAACTGAAGAGAGTGGAAAGCAATCTCGCTTTTCATTCAAGTTAGGTCGAGAAAAAAAACAAAGTGGAGAAAACGCTCAAACATGTCCGTCTCACGATATGGAAAAGTGTTAAAAATGTGCAGGGACACAGAAGGCGAACTTCTCTGTGGCTTCAAACATCAAACTCTTTAAATCCATGTTAGAAAAGTTAACCTCCTGAACACAAACATTAAGTCGTCGTAGAAGCGTCAGGACATTTTCCACCCGATATTTATAATTTATTAAAACCTTTAAAGGAAGAATGTGCGACATGTTACACATAAATACAGCAGAAATCCAGTCTCTCCTGTGTAAATGTGTCTCTGAGTCATGACTGTCTACAATGAGTGAGAAGCTCGAGTCCCGCTGGCTGTGTTGTTGTCAGAGCCGTGTTTACATGGACGGGACGGCCGGCTCCTCCCCTTGAGTATAAAAACTGTTTTAGTCAAGAAGAACATACTCACTGATTATTTTGATGTCACATCAGAGTTTTTAGATCACGCTCATTCTGTGGCAGTTTATGTGCAAAGTGAAGCTACAAGCTAACTTATGAGAGCTAACATTAGCATGCTAACACAACAATGCAGACCACAGGTGATTGCAGCTCAAGCTAAGGACAATTTTGTGCGCCGCTTGCGCTAAACTCGTCCTTGCGAGCTCAAAGTGGAGGGGGGTTGGAGGTGTGTCTCTGGAGGCGTGTCTCTGGAGGCTTCAGTATGGCAGAGGTGTCGCCCAACAGGAAGTTTGTTTTGGTTTCATGCTGGTGCTCAAGGGCGACATCTACTGGATCAAAAAGTCGCACATTCTTCCTTTTAAAAAAAGTGTAAATTAAAGTGTTTATGCTTAGAAAGTGACGACGACAATGACTTAAATTTTAGTGTTCCATAAATGGATCTGATACTTCATCTCCAGATCCACAGGCTGGCATCTTCAGATCTGAACTTTCTCATTAGAAACATTTCCCTCCTTTTAAAAAAAACACGTTAGGACTCAAAAAGATTCTGCTCATATTTTCTGAGTCGATTTTTAAAACTCTCGTGTCACAAACAGTTACTGGTTGCGGATTTTATTTTTCATCCTAAGAAGGTAAAGTCTGAAGGAAGACCGGGCATCATAATGGCGCTCTCCTTTAACCCCGGAGCTCAGAGCTGGGAATGACGACACACCTGAGTTAACCGCGTTCCAGTTGTCGAACAAGCAACATGGACGCCTCCAGGACGCCATTGTTGTGTTAGCTCATACCAGACGATAACCACACGCTACGTGATAGTTTGTGCGTGAAAATGGCGTCCACAGTAATCGATTTAATAACACAAAAAGAGGAGTAAGCTGCTGATGAAGACTTAAACGTTACTGTTGCACGCAGCCGCCATGTTGGATTTTAACCTCGAGCAACTGAAGGTTCTCAGAGTTTCTGAGTCAGAATTCAGACTTCAGGGTGGCGTTCCTGATGATGTCAGAGCAGCAACTCGCAATTTCCGACGTCTGAGATCAAATGAAACGCAGCGGGCGCTGAACAAAAACCCATCTGAAGGAGAAGTTTTGGCAGCAACACGTGGCGTCCAAGAGGACCTCCCTTTCAGTCAACCATATCTTATTTCAGGAACCAATCAGAGAAGGACTAATCACAGCAACCAATAACGGTTTGTGCACGCAGACATCTGAAAAAATCACAGTTTTTAAGAAGTGGAGCCGTGTTCTTCTAAATTCAAGCTGCCATATGAAAGACTGTTTTTCACTCGGGCTCTATTTTAATAGATTTCAGGGTCGAATGAGTCAGGCTGGCCACACACTAAACGATTTAAGGTCAGACTTAGGTCCCAATTTGCCCCGCCAACTACCGGGGGGCGTGGCCAGATTCGAGGCTTGTCGCAACCAATTATTTGTCCGAATAATCCTCAAGCGTGTTTACCCATCACGATTATTTTTACCGCTCCCGATCGAGTCAGAGCCTCCTCGACCTGGAATCACAAATATCAAACATGTTGGATATTTATGAATCCAGATCGAACTTCCTCTGACATAATTCCCGCAGCAGCCAATGAGAGCGAGCGGACTTAGAAGCATCACAGACTAGATTCTGCGTACTCTGAACTCGCTCTGCAAACTGTGTAACGCCAGCTGACGACGTCCATCGTCCTCGTTTGTTTTTCTTCTGAAATCACGCGAGTTTATGTGAGATCCCGTTTGTGAAATCGTTGCTACGAGCGGCAGGTTGTCTCGCGGTCAGAGCCGAGTCGGATCCTAATATTCAGTTGAAACTGTCCTCGTGTCCTGAGGGTGTGCGGTGTTTTTCAAACGGTCTGGTGTGTGTCCAGCTTTAGTCTCCTGTCACATTAACGAGCATTAAAACCTCACAATGAGCAGATCCTCCTCCCTGGAATGAACATGTAGATATTTAACAGTCCGACACGATGAGTGAATGAATGGAGCGTCAGTTCCACAGTGAAAAATACCGATCTAATATCAAAAAGATGTATAAAACTCCTACTCTCTACACGTCGCTATCAAAACCGGAGCGTTGTGACGATGTGCATGGTTAACCATCTTCTCCAGCGGTGAACTTTTTTTTTACAGCACGCACACAGTGTTATTATTTATTTACACAGAGCTTCATGTCATTAGTGCCTCAGAGAGAGAAAGAGAAGGTGCTGGTTCAGGGACCAAAGTGGTTCAGGTGATCGTGAAGTCCTCAAATGCACAGCGATGATGTGTTCAAGGAGGCTCGTTCAAAGACCCGCAGCTGGAGAAACAAAAGGAAACACAAGATGATCAACGTTATTTTCACTTTTTTAACTGAATTTCCCCACATGTGAGACTGTTACTCACAGGAAGTCTCACCTGTTGGAGTTCAAACGCTGCTTCATGGTTAGGTGAAGAAACTGGAACAGAGGAGACAAGAGAGGCGTAAAGACGTGCAGCAATCTTACGGGCGTTGAACTTTTTCAAAATAAAAGTCTGGGACAAGACAGAACGGGAAAAGACGGACAAGTTAAAGGTTCGGATGGGAACGGGTTTCTGCGGAGGATCTGCGTCTAAACTAAAGACTGAAGGTCACGAGCTGAGGAGAGACAGAAGAGTGAAACAGGAAAAGGATTGTTGTCTACGTCATGTGACTTCACAGCTGAGTAATGCGAAACACTCAAAATCTAATCTAATCGGCTCAGTATAAACATGGAGGACGCTCAGCAACATGCAGACACATAAAGAGTCTCACTCTAATTCATCTTTCTACAGAACGACAAAACGACCACATTCACTGAAAATTAACTATTTAAACAACCGTAAAACTTCAAAAAAGTCACGTTGCGTGAAGGCCACGCCCCTTTCATTAGCCCGCTGTTGATGCACGTTTTGACAAATAAAGGTAGATCTCAAATAGAGGACTCTTTGGACGCCCCTCAGTTTGTCAGATATGAGAGCAGTTATCAGGTGAACAGGTGTTGCAGTGATGGAAGCGGGCAAGAGAAGTGGTTCAGATAGAAGTGATTGTACCCGACCTAAAAAGCCTCTGCATGTTTCTAATAAGCTCCACGAGCAGAAACGTGCTCAAACTAGGATCAATATTGGAGATGCTTTTGAAAAATGGAGAGAGGTTAGAACACAGAAAGGTTTACAGAACGATGCAGAGCTGGATAAACACTGAAGCTTCAGTGTCCAACACATGGACTCTAGAGAGGAGGGGGCGGGGGGGAGACAGCTCTCTACAATGTTTAGAATTTGGACCGCAGTACCCATTTTAAACACTAGGGGACAGAGTTACATACTGCTCCTTTAATTTACACCTCAAAATTAAGATTTCAATTTGAAGATTTCTCCTTTATTAATTGGTTAACTTTTATATATATTTATGTATCCCAGTTCAGCGTGAGGACACAGCTTTAAACAAGACAGCAACAGGTTATCAAACATGGATACTAAATGTCCCTGAACACAACACCAAACACCCAGCCAATCACAGCGACGCTAAAAGACAAAACAACGAGCACATGGATCCATCACACCCACCGGCTACAGACACACACATACAGCGTGTCTGTGTGTGTGTGTCTCATGTGTAGTAAGCCGATGCTTTCTTGCTGGAGTGTGGAGGGAGTCGGCGCATGGAGAGAGGGGGGGGCACCCTGACGAAGCATGGAGGAGGAAGAATGAGGCGTGAGGTGAGTTTTTCTGCATCATGACGGTTCAGAAGAGAGATCAGTAAAAACCTCCGCAGAGTGAAACATCGTCTTACATGAAGGAAAGATGTTTGATGAAGAGCTGATGAGGCTGACTCTGTGCATGTTCATCTCTTTGTTATTGTTTTCATTAAGTTGCTCGAGCCCATGTGTCAAAGTTTGTCCAGCAGGGGGCGACTCTACTGGCTCTGATTACATGGAAGCCTATGAGAAGATGGTCCTACTTCTCAGCTGATTTATTCCCTCACTAAACATTTTCCTAACGAGTTCATGCTCTCAATCTCTAGTTTCACGTCTTCTTCAACACAGCATGGTTTAAACTTTTTTAAGTAGAGTCCCATGTAGAGTCAGAGGGACCAGAAAGAGGGGGAGGATTTGGGGCGGAGCTACCTGTGATTGACGAGTCCCGACCACAGTGACCATCTGGAAGTCTTTTATATTTTCAGTCACACTTGATGCCACTTATGTTATGTTTATATATAACTATATATGTTTATATGTTATATAAACTGAGCTCTTAATTGACATGTAAATCTCTAAATGACTACATCCTGGTGCTTTCAGGCTGAATCAAAGAGCTGACTCGTCTCGTGCTGTGAGATGGAAACAGTCAAAGCAGATGGATGGCGTGCTGCAGAGGGACAAACGTGAAGCTTCCTGTCTCATGACACATGAGAAAATGAAATCTTAATTCTTCTCACCAGCTCGCCTGCACAGCCTCGATGTCGCTCACCAAGTTCTGGGCCAAACAAATCCCGAAAATCTGAAGGAATCAAAAACAAAAGCCGACGGTTTTAAAGAAAGAAGAGACAAAAGAACGCAGCGATTTCTTAAACGGCGTGGAGGGAGGACCGACCTGCAGCAGAGCGACTCCGATGAAGATCCCGGCCACCAGCGTGAGGTTGTCCTGCAGCCACTTCTCAAACTGCGGCACGCAGCCTTTCACGTTGATGTAATCCTTCTGCTCCGAGTCCTGACACCAAACACAAACTGGTCACATTCACGGCTTCAACACAAACATCATTAAGAAATCTGGCCTGTGAGAGAAACCCCTTCTAGTCTTTCAGTTACATTAAAAAGTTATTCATTTAACCAAGGCGTGACCCCGAGCACTCCGCCAGAGCCTCAGTCGACTGCCGGTCTCGTGCTGCATTCAGGTGCCGCTCGGGTTGTCCCAGTTTCACAGTTGTGAAGTCGTTCTTCTGACTTCAGTGTGTTCAAGTGATTTCAGAATCAGAATATGTCGTCAAATCAGGAAATAGGGCACCTCATTCATTTTTCCAACGTGTCCGACACCACATGAACGCACCATCACAGTGGAGCACACGGATCATTCCACTCCAGCCTCAGAGGGGTGTTTGAAGTCTGAGGTGACATAGTTTAGTCTGTTTTCTCCGAACAGATCACGACTCAGAGCCTCTCTTGATATAAAAACTTTGACTGTAGAAACCACTCGTTCTTTAAATCAACCTTCTGAGTGTGTGCATGAAGAAATCACCCTGACGTTTTGACAGAAGCAGCATGTCCACGTGTTCAGAGTTTCATTGGCTACAACACGTCAGACATTGGCACAGTTGCGTGCAATCGGGCCGGGTTTATGGTGCATTCATGTAGTGTTGGACACGTTTGAAAAAAACAAGTTTCTGAGATGTAAACTGCAAGTGAACGACTGCTCAATTCAGAACAACAACTTGGAAACCCGGAAAAGAATCAGGTGCCCGACTTCCCGACTTGACGACATATTCTTCATCAACATGGCGGGCAAAAGATGTTAACAGACTTTTTATGAATCCACGTTGCACATCAACTTTTTGCTCAAATAAAACTCATAACAGAGACATTCACACGTCTTCTTCTTCGTATCGTCCATGCTGTTTTTTTGTTTTTTTTTGCTGCTGTTACAACATTCAGACTTTCTGAACTGAAATCAGATAAACACACTGAAGTCGAAAGAACAACTTCCCAACTCGGAAACTTAGACCACCGAGCAGCACCTGAATGCAGCAATAGATAGGTCAGAACAGGGGAGAGGCAACTCCTTTCAACTCAGGCTCTCATTGGCTGTTACAGGCTGGGAGCAGTGAGTGGAAGGTCCTAATTGGCCGAATGAGGTGTCAATCAAAAGGACAGATTGCGACTGTTAATCTGACGCATCGCAGTTGAACAAATTAAATCATAAAAATGAATTCTTACAGAAAATACAGTGGGGGGGAATCGTGAAGAGCTGAGGTTAAATTTGAATCAGTCCGAGGATCTTTCTGGATGTGAAGTGTTTGGATTAAATCTTTCTCTCTGGATTTGGATCGTGGGGACTCTTGTCGATGCAGCAGGAACGATTTAGTTTGAATATTATGATCAGTCGGTGGTCTGACTGATGTTTAGGTTCCTAATTTGAATCCTTAACCGTACAGTTCAGCACAAAGTGAAAAGAACCACAATGAACTGGGAGAAGTCATCGATGGAAACGATTGTTTGTGTTACTCACAGGTTTAGCTCGGATGTCGTATCCACACTGAGTGTTGATGACGTCCTCCTGGAGACAGAAACAACAACATGTTAAAAAGCAGCGATATGAAGTGTGTCCTTTAGGTGCTCTGGATTTATATTCCAAGGTCACACCAGCAGCAACAGAACAAAGCACAAAGACAGGTTCTGGTTTTGAGGATAACTGGAACATGAAGTGATGAATAGAATGAAATAAAGATGTTTTTTGAGGATTAGTCGGACCTGAAGGATGTGCCACGTGTTGTGCTGGACCTGCTGAACCAGAATATACACAAACTAACCGACTGATCGAGGAAGAGGCAGAACAGCAACTCCCGTCTTCTGTGAGGTTTAAATGACTCGACGAGAAAACTAAAAAAAAAAAAAAAACCTGAGCTGCAGGTCGACAGTTTGTTTGTTCACAAATATCGTGCCGTATCCAAATGAGCCAAAGTAGCTAACAGATATAAGAACTCCCGTGTCCTGTGAGGTAACGTTTAAAGGATCTTTAAATGTTGTAACATTCAAAATAACAATCAAACAACATCTTCTAGCTTCTTTTCTTTCTGCTTCCTGCTGGCCCTGTGTGCACCTCTGTGCGGGATTGTGTTATTGTTAAACGAGCATGCAGAGTGAGGGAGTCGTACCGCTGGGTCTTTTGTGCAGCAGGAGAAGGGAACGCCGCACTTCTCCCGACTCGGATTCCCGTCGGTGCAGTTGAAGTAAATGTTCAGGTTCCAGTCGTCGGCTCCGAACGCTCCGCAGCACTCCCACTGCAGAGAGGGACAAAGTGTCAGGGTTTTTTTAAGGACCAGACATTAGGCAATCAAATTACATCAGGAGTGGACTCGTCTGGCCCGATGACCTGATTGGCTGCGTTCATTAAGAATGACTTAAATCCACTCAGACCAGATTGTGGATTTTGAAGTGTAAAGCCTCAGCAGAGCAGGTTTAGAGCTGCTGCTGCTGTTGGCCCACACAGCTGATCTCTGATCTCTGATTGTTGGTATTAGTCCTGCAGCCTCATAGTGAGAGAACAGGTGTTTCATGACATGCACGCCTGGTGGTATCTACACAGTCGACGTTGAACTCACGTATTCCTGAGTGAAGTCGATGAGGTTCTGCAGGTCGATGTCGTCCCGGTACGCTCGGATGTTGTTGTTGATGAACAGGTTGAGCTGGTCTTTGATCCAGTCCTTAAACACAAACGCCAGGATGCCCGTCGTCAGCTCCAAGAAGAAGATGATCCCCAGAAAGACGGAGAACTGCAGCAGGACACAAAGAAGACAAGTCACTCTGATGCAAAGAAATACTCTTTAATCGCTTATTCAGGACGGCTCGACCCCCCTCCCCAGTCCCCCGCTGGCCAGCACTCAAACTGCTGATCACCATACGTGTAGTGCTGAAGGAACGGCGCTCCATGACTTTGTTCTCCAAGTGAGGAAATAGATTTTCATAATCCGGTTAATGTCTGTTTTTTTTTTGGAGCGCTTCAAAATCTGGTCATGACTAAAGTGTGATGCAATAGAGACGTTAAACACAAACACAATGCTCCGTTATCAGTTCGACATTTAGGTGGCTTGATTGAGTCAGCGGTGATGTTTACTGAGTTGTCTAACACTCCTGGTTTTCTCGATTATACAAGACGGGGATTCTTGCGTCCCGTGCTCGTGCATGAGCAGCTGCAACGTGCCAAAGCACACCCTCTTACTGTGCTATTGACAAGGAAGTGTACCGAGCTTTGGCACAGTACAGAGCTCTCACATCAGTAAAACGAACTGGACTCTTGGGGTCCAACGTGTGTGGTCTGTACGGACTGCCTAGTGTGAGTGCGCCCTTAAAAAGAGAAGAGAAGTCTTTTCATAGAACGTACAAACTTGAGCAGGAAGGTGTTTTCTCTGAGCGCTCCGATGCATCCTGCAAACCCCAGGATGAACATGACCCCCCCGACCACCATGAAGAGCCACACCGGGTCCAGACCCCCCAGGTCTGTGATGGACGAGATGTTGGACAGAACGCCCTGCAGAGAGAGAGAGAGAGAGAGAGAGAGAGAGAGAGAGAGAGAGAGAACGCTCAGTTTGAGTCATCTGGTTCCATGTCAGGACAAAACACGTTTGTCAAATCTGCTGCAAACAAACTAGTGCTCATTTTTGTGGGAAACCTCTTGGTTTGCCAGATATGAGAGCAGTTATCAGGTGTTGCAGCGATGGAAGCGGGCAAGAGAAGTGGTTCAGATAGAAGTGATTGTACCCGACCTAAAAAGCCTCTGCATGTTTCTAATAAGCTCCACGAGCAGAAACGTGCTCAAACTAGGATCAATATTGGAGATGCTTTTGAAAAATGGAGAGAGGTTAGAACACAGAAAGGTTTACAGACCGATGCAGAACTGGATAAACACTGAAGCTTCAGTGTTCACCACATGGTGACCTGTGTGAACATTGACTCTAGATTGGAGTCGGGGGGGTTAGACAGCTCTCCCTAAATGTAGTTATGAATTTGAACTGCAGTACCCATTTTAAACACTAGGTGTCAGAGTTACATACTGCTCCTTTAAAGCAACAATAGGACAGAAGACGGGCAGTTGTAAAACTGTCACGTTTATGTCAAGTTCTGTCTCTCCTCGAGCAGGGTTCAGGTCCTGCTCTTACACGGATGTGGCTCAGCGGAGTGGAGGAACGACTTCTGCACTCGTGGCGTTGCTGTGCTTTAAAGCTTTGTACATGTAAGTGTGAAAAACCCAACCTGTGTGACCTTTGTCTTAAGTTAACGATCCGATTGGGCTTAATATCACCAAAACAGATCAGTCAAAAGACACCTTGATCTTTGCACTCACTAATCTTTGAGACTTGTTGGGTATTATTCACTTTTGTTTAATCGCCTTCAAAGGGATAAAATGTTTCTGAAATTTAAAGCTGAATAGTTTTTTGTCCTCAAGGGGGCAGTGGAGCCAACATAGGTACCGTAAAACTCCAAATAAAAGCCCATCCCAGTTTGAGGCCCGGTCTCTTTTTACTAGCATTTGTTCATCCATATCCTGATTTTGCTCACAGTAAAATATTCTTTCTGATAATCTTTCCCGTCTTAGCTGTGCACGAGTTTGGTTTGAAAATACTGAAAGCTTCGTCTCGTGTTGACGCCTGAAGACTGGAGACAAAACAAGCCGGGGCTTTTAATTAAACGTTAACGGTAGTCCCTAACGTGGTCGGTATGCTGTTGCCGTAAAAGTGGTTTATCAGAGGTTAAAAAAAAAAAAGGCGAGTTAAGAGAGTTCGCAGGTTGTTAAAATAAAAATCACAAAGAGGCCACGGGGTTATGTTGATCAGGAGGGGTGATGAATAATTCTCTCGCAGGTCATCTTAGTTGGCACGCGTTATTTTATGTTTGACGACACACTGGGACTCTATCAGTTAACGTCTGTATCTTTTTTTTTCTACAATAAGCCTCCGAAAGGGGAACGACTTCACCTTCAGGCGCCATCTTTCACCTTACACAAAGATATTTGATCCTTTGTACAAACAGAATATTACACTTTGAAGCTGTAATTTGTAAAAAAAAAAAAAGGATAACGTGATAATATAACATTTGATTGATCAGACATAGACTCCTCTGCATCATCAGCTGTAACATTATTCATGTAGAAACACTTTATTTATAGTTTTCAGTGTATTTAAAAAGCTCACCTTCTCACTCCAGGCCCAGAGTCCGATCCCAACCAAGGCCATGCCCAGCAGCTGAAACATACCGACAGATATTACTCGACTAGAAATCTGTGAAACCAGGATCATGAGACATTTGTTGGGTCAAAACCAAAACAATAAAGTAGCTCTGCAGCGCTGAAATCGTATCAAAACTCAGCACCTTCTGCAGCCTGCACATTTCACTTTGCAATATCACAATCAGTGTAACATGTCCATTAACTGTAGGGCCCGACCGATACGGGATCTTTTAGGCCGATACCGATATTGGGGAGATAAAAAATCTGATATATCGGCCACTATCTTTCTTAGATCTGTAGAGATAGAGAAATATAGATATTCACATGTATTGCATTGATCCCTCAGATGCAGTTATCAAACACTCATAGAAAAGATTTATAATGAAGACAAGATGGTCACTCAGCAGGAAACTAACTGAGTGTGTATTTGCATCACCGCTCGACACTCTGCAGAGTGATGATGCTTGTTGTAGTCCATATAGCGCCCTCTGCTGGTGACAGAGAACTGCTAGTGTAATACAATGAAACTCAAATTAAATGTTGTTTGACTGGTGAATAAATCTAGTCATATCGGCACACATCTGTCATAAGATTAGCCGATACTGATAGTCACTTGATATGCTAATATCAGGCCGATATTATCGGCTGGCTGAATAATCGGTCGGGCTCTGGCATGTACTGATATCTATGTAAATACTCGATATTTACATTATTCATCAATTAACGGCAATTTCAGTATCGGACCAATAAAAATCAGACATCGATCAGGCCCGACTGCATGCATATTTGTAGTTTTTTTCTCTAGACATTTTTTCTAAATAACTATCATCATGCACATATTCTCCCCAGGTTGTTGCACAGGCTGCAGGTGCAAACATCTCTCTGACAGGTATGACATCATGATTTAGGACCCGTGACGTCATGTTTAAACGTAATCTGCAGTGTAAGGTGGAAACCTGTGCAGTCAGTGCTCAGCGCTGCACATACAGTATGAATGATAAGCTGCTCAGCTCTGCACAGTTCACTAAAGAAAAAAAAAAGCCGATTATCTGTGTGTGTGTGTGTGTGTGTGTGTGTGTGTGTGTGTGTGTGTGTGTGTGTGTGTGTGGTCAGCTGACCTGCAGCTGTTTCCTCCGGACAATACCAGTATAAACTCTTATAAATGAGATGATCACGGAGGCCTGGTTGCGTCGTGAATGTGAAACTGAAAGGTTATAAAACGGGATGATTGAGGCCTTCCTCTCATTGGCCGGTTGGCTGACCGTTAAGGAGAGCAGCGCACAAAATACAAATAAACCATCTTACCCAGAACAAGATGTTGAATCCGAAAATGAAGTATTTGATGCAGCAGCTGACCTCCTGGCCTTTGAAATGATTCCCCGTCATGTTTGAGCATCATCGGCGCGGAGGGAGTGAAAAAGCTCGGCCTGCTTCACAGGCTTTGTGTGCGGGACGGAGCAGGTTCAGCGCCGCGGGGACGCATCTCACTGAGCCCCGGCTTCGGATGTCCACAGCCCCGCCGAAGCTAAACCCGCTCCGGGAGCATGATTTCAAGAAGCTTAAATCCCCTCTAACACGCGTGGAGCCGAAATCAAACACGAAGAATATCGAGGAGGAAAAAAAGCTGGATAAAAATGATCCGCTGTTTCTGGGAGGATAGCGCCTACAGAGGGCGGGGCCGCTGCTGTGGGAGGTGGGCAGCGATTGGCTGGGAAATACTTGAGCGACTGAAACTGCAGCCAATCACATTAGAGGAAAGATAAAGCACTTCCTGTGGCCTACATGACGAACAGACGGTAGCGCTGATACTAAAACAGTAATCATTTTAAAATCTTAATTAAAACGTTACAGCGGCGATAATTTTTAATAAAATAAACAAATTAGTGTTCTATTCAAATCAATAATTATCCACACGAATAACCAAACATGTGTTATCCTGTTAAATCTCTTTAATCAGAAATGAAGGCATCATTTTATTAGTTTATTTAGCAGGCACACATGCACTGAACATTGCTTTATATGCTGAAATACAAAGTAGAGGCCATGAAAACAGGTTTCTAGTCGTGTCTGATTTGCATTCCCTGATCCTGGTTAGGCTTTTAGGATTAAAACAGAAGCATTAGACTTAAAGAAATAGAAATATTATACAAATAGGCCTACAGACATTGTTATGCAGTACATATAAAATGCTACAATAAGGACCAACTGTGACTGGCCAAATGTAGTTCTGCGTTTTTATGCTCTACAGTTTCCACCAGGATGTATCTCTCTTCATGATTTCACTGTTCGGTTTGTTTACCAGCTGACAGATTGTTGCTGTACAAGTTGATTCAATTGTCTTAAGTTTACTGTTGTGTTCAGGTTAAAATAACGTCACAACCAACATATTCAGATATATCCTCCTCTTCAACCAGTTTAAATAAGTCTCAGAGCTCCTCAAATCATGTGTATGAAGTTTCTTGTTCTAAATCCAGTCTGATCCTGTATTTGATCATGACTATAAACTCCTCTATTTCAGCCCTGCTCAGAACAGACTGTTTCTGTGTCTGTACCTTTAAATATGTAAATGAGCTGTGGGAGGGGTTACTGCCCTTTGTGATGTCATGAAGGGAAAATCTCCAAATGGCCTGTTTGAGCACACATTTTCTGAAAAGTGGAGCAGGCAGAAGATGGAGAGGATGGACTTTTCTCATTATTTGGAGGTTTTGTAAACAGACTAGAGACACATATTAGAGTTAGAACAACATGGAGAAGTGGATTTAGGATAATATGTGACCTTTAAATTGTGACTTTTTTTTGAGACCCTAAAGAATAAAGTTAAGCAGATGTATATGTTGCCAAATTGTGTTACTTACAGATCATTAGTGGGGATAGAAAAGGGTAAGAAAATTAATTAATTTGCTTATGTGTGCCCACAAACATTCACTTCATACCACCTCTGCACAGGTCAAAGCCCCAGGTGAGCTACCCTGGTCAAAAAAGTCTGGACACGCCCCTGTCAAGATTCTCAACACTTGCAATACCTTACATCGCTGTACAGTAAGCATTGAAGAAGTGTTAATTTTGTGTTTTTCCTTTTACAACTTGGCACATTAATTAGGATCAGTTATGCAGTTTTGATGATTTCAGATATGGATTCTTAGAACCCCTGTCAGGAACTGTGTGTTTGTGTTGATTTTGGCGCCCCCCTGTGGACAAAGTTATACTTCTTTATGTCTTTACTGATCCTGTCCTGTACATAAGTATTATTCTCCAACAAATAAAAGCCAGGTGTATCTGTTCATCCTAATTAAGTCAGAGATGATTAATAAAATATATTTTAAAGGAAACGTTTTCATGCTCCTCTTGGTTCCCGTAACATTTATACGAGAAGGGGGTGTGTTTGGTAGAGCACCAGTAAGGGCTCACTCAGAGACCCTCTGTCCAGAGAGTACAGACTCTGAGTCAGAGCCTCATGGAGGACCAGACTCCCGCTCTCGTCTGTGTAACGCAGCTGAAATCCCACCACCTCCACAGGCTTCACATCCAGGACAGCAGACACGTCGAACACATCGTATCCAGAGGGGGGTCTCTGGTCCAGGGTCAGCAGCCTCTCCTCGAGGGCGGGGCTTTCCCTCAGGACATCCATTGAGGAGGCAGTGAGGCTGTGCAGGGTGACGGTCACACTGAGGGGACGGGGGTGCAGAGTCTTCCTGAACAGAACCAGCTCTGCGGCCAGCATGGAGGGGCTCAGACCGCTGACGTTAAACCAGATCCATCCAGGAGGAGCGTGATGAGGACCTGAGTGAGACAAAAAAGGCTTTATATGCAGATTCAGATTTTTTATGTTTTTGTTTTTACTGCTTCTCCCGACATGCATTTGCTTCAAATCGTTTCTGTTTTGTATAAAAACCAGCAAACTTTAACCTCAGAGTCTGTTAGTTAATCAGTAAATCTTAAACCTGCATTCTCTCTAATGGCCAGCAGGGGGAGACTCCACTGCAAAATGAATAAGACATTCATTCTCATGTCGTGCCCTTTTACTCTTCCACATATTGAGATACTCTGCGTGTACAATTATTTGATGAGCTTTAAGCATGTTGCACACCTGAGCAAAACTGCAGACTGTGACGTCACAGCAGGTGTTCAGCTGATGGAAAACTTTCAGGTTTAGACTACACTGCAAAGACTCATTAAACAGGTGTTTGTTCTGGTTTCTTTACAACCAGAGTCAGAGGATTTCTTTCCATGATTAGAACATTTTTGATATAGAAATATAAATTTGCGTGATTCTTAAGATTGTAATTACTTTTGAATCCTTACCATCCACACTCCTGAAACTCTGCACCAGCGTCCCATCCGAGCTCCCAAAGTCCTGAGCCTCCAGTGAGTCCAGATGCTGGTAGATCCTCCTCATGTAAGGATGAGGTTTATTCTGATGACTCGCAGACACTTTGTTGATATGAAGCATTTCTAAAATAGCTTTGTTTAACTCCTGGTCGTCGTCTGCATCTCTGCGCTGGTCCATCTGTAACAAACCTGAGACCGAGCTCAGCAGGAGAAGGAACAGAGGGACGTTTAAAAACCCCAAACAAACTCCTGGGATCATCCTGACTTTGAATAATATTCTGATATTTCTGTTTCTGATCTTGTTGTTCCTCTCAGAGAGCTGCAGAAAGTTGCACCTGGTCGTCTGCTGTAACAGTCTGAGCTCTGATTTGTCTGCAGAACCACAGGAGCCGTCAGGACCCAGTGAAGCCGTCTCACTCTGACGCTGAGGAATGTTTTATTTCTCTGACAAAATGTCCTGTGTGAACTGTTATGAGCCTCGGCGCTGCACAACACTCAACAATAAACCACTGAGCTGATGCACCGGCTCAGTGTGAGCTGAGAGAAGACCTGCAGACACGTGCAACATGGGTATGTCTGCAGGCTTTATTTCATGTTTGATGGAGGTTAAAAGTCGCGACCATCAGGGCAGAAAAAGTAGACAGTTTCTGTTCAGTAACAATAAGTTTTACCTAAAGTAACACACCCACTTATGGAGAAAAATAAGACAGAAATAGTAAATCAAATAATGCAAGATACAGTGAAGGAATGGATGAAATTAATTAGAAATCAATATTAATCCCAGTTGATGAATGAATAAACAAATATATAGATAATACAAAAACAAACAAATAACTTCCTATGTAGATTTTTCTTTTACCTACAAGTCTCTGAGTTTTAACTATTTACTTTTTAGATATTTTGGGATTTATTTGAAATACAGAAGCTTTTTACCACTTTGGATTTCAATCTGCATCTCCAAATAAATGTATCACACCATGAAAGGTATCATGAAGAAGACATGTCTGTGAGAGCCACTTCATGATTATTAAAGATGGAAAATAACTTCCAACTACGTTTGTACATTAAAAGACTACAAATGGTAAAGTAAACAGAGTTAACCACAAAGTTAGTTATATAAAGAAAAGGGTTTTGAGGTAAAAAGACGGTCATGTGTTTGGACTCAGTTGATTATTTTAATACAGTAAAATCTGCTGAAAATTCTCAGGATGACAGCCAGAGACATGAGGAACAAGAATCCATTGAAAGATCTTTGTCACCTGTCAGAATAAAATAATCAATATGACTAAAATAATCACTTTTTCCACGTCATTTTCTGGTTCAGTTCAACTTTATTTATTCTTTTTGAAATTGGATTTTTTTTATAGTCGAATTAAGAATTTGTGTGTTAGGGGAACCGGAGCACCCGGAGTAAACCTAGATAAGAGAGACAAGGATTAAAAGGTAGAAAAGGGAAAGCTAGGGTCTAATATTAATTACTTTTCAACAAGTTGTGCAGTTGTTGTGCACTATTTATAATTTCAACAATCAACTTTATCAGCTTCAGTTTTTATACAACTGAGGGAATAAGGTGATAAAGTGAAAGGTTTGGGGAGGGGGTGGAGCTAAAGGGGGAGATAAAAGGGGAGAAAAGGAACGGTTGGTGAGGTATAGAGGGTATCTATTCCAAGACTTCGCAGTCACAGCAACAGAGAAATGGTCCTGGAGTATTTTTCTCCTTCTTCTTCTTGCCCTTATTTGACTTGACTCCAACTTGTTTGTCAGAAATAGTTGGCTGCACATTATTTTTTTTCTGTTTGATGACGATGTTCAACCTCTTTGACTTCTTCTCTGGGACTTCACTTTTGATATCTGTATTTCTGTGGCTCCTTGAGGGGGGAGAGCTAGATCTCACCTCTGCAGAAGTTGATGTGTTATTTCTAACATGTTCTTCCACCATACAGTTTTCCTCTGTATTAGGAAACTCATAAAGTTCATCCATTTCCAAATGATTGCAAAGGGACGGAGTTGTGTCCATATTAATTATCCTCACCTCTGTGTCAAACTTTACCTTCTTTTTTTTCTGTTTGATGACGATGTTCAACCTCTTTGACTTCTTCTCTGGGACTTCACTTTTGATATCTGTATTTCTGTGGCTCCTTGAGGGGGGAGAGCTAGATCTCACCTCTGCAGAAGTTGATGTGTTATTTCTAACATGTTCTTCCACCATACAGTTTTCCTCTGTATTAGGAAACTCATAA
This sequence comes from Labrus mixtus, assembly GCF_963584025.1. Classification (NCBI taxonomy): domain Eukaryota; kingdom Metazoa; phylum Chordata; class Actinopteri; order Labriformes; family Labridae; genus Labrus; species Labrus mixtus. The sequence goes on from NC_083634.1 coordinate 5,758,305, forward strand.
AGTTCATCCATTTCCAAATGATTGCAAAGGGACGGAGTTGTGTCCATATTAATTATCCTCACCTCTGTGTCAAACTTTACCTTCTTTTTTTTCTGTTTGATGACGATGTTCAACCTCTTTGACTTCTTCTCTGGGACTTCACCTTTGATATCTGTATTTCTGTGGCTCCTTGAGGGGGGAGAGCTAGATCTCATCTCTCTAACCTCTGCAGGTGGTGTGTTATTTCTAACATGTTCTTCCACCATGACCTCAGGCTTCACAAATGAATCGGTGGAGGAAAAAGTTGAAGGAACTTTCTCTTTCTCTGGTGTGAATTCATTTTGCTTCACAACCCCTGCTATCCCCTGCTCAGTGTCGATCTTTACAACCTCACTGGAGCACACTGAGGTGGATGGAGATAAATCTTTAGGAAGGGGAGAGCTAGATCTCATCTCTCTAACCTCTTCAGAAGGTGGTGTGTTATTTCTAACATGTTCTTCCACCATGACCTCAGGCTTCACAAATGAATCGGTGGAGGACAAAGTTGAAGGAACTTTCTCTTTCTCTGGTGTGATTTCATTTTGCTCCGAATTACCAAACACAACCAATTTTATATCATTTTTGTCATTCTTCTCTTCAGATTCTCTACACATATCCTTGGTCTTGTCTTGGACAGGAGCATCAGTCTGGGTAGAGGAATTGTCTCTAGGAGCAGCATCAGTCTGGGTAGAGGAATTGTCTCTAGGAGCTAAAGATGCTACTTCCACAAGGACAGAGCTCGGGTCTTCTTGCTCAACAAAGTTTTCCTCTGTATTAGCAAACTCATAAAGTTCATCCATTTCCAAATGATTGCAAAGGGATGGAGTTGTGTCCATATTAATTATCCCCTGCTCTGTGTCGATCGTTACAGCCTCACTGGAGCACACTGATCTGGATGGAGATGAATCTTTAGGAAGGGGAGAGCTAGATCTCATCTCTCTAACCTCTGCAGGTGGTGTGTTATTTCTAACATGTTCTTCCACCATGACCTCAGGCTTCACAAATGAATCGGTGGAGGACAAAGTTGAAGGAACTTTCTCTTTCTCTGGTGTGATTTCATTTCGCTTCGATTCAAGAAACAAAGCCCGATAGTCTGTATCACGTTCAGCCTCTATCTCGCGGCGTGCATAATACTCATCATAATAATCATCCAACCTCCGGCAGTATTCTTCATAGTCTATGCCTTCGGCTTCCCACATGGCTTCTTTCTCGCTTATCTCTTGGAGGCCTTCATGGGCCGTCTTCATTGCCCTCTTGAGGAGCCACTCGGCAAATTCATCTACGTCAATTTCTTCCTCCTTTTCCATTTCAGATGGATCCATTGTGCTTTAGACTTAGATTAGACTTTTTCTGTTTTCTCCTATTTGTTTGATCTCGTGAGTGTTCGCTTTGATGGACTTCTCTGGGTTCAGTTGAAGGGATATAATTATTCTGATAAGTTTGAGAGTTTGCTGACAACTGTCTGTTCACAATCTTGATCTGAAAATCCGAAATCTACTTAACTTGAGAGAGACACTCACTCATGCTACTCAGAGAACCGGGGTTATATTAATAACCTAAAGTTATGTAGTGTTATGACGTCAGACAGATCAAAGAACATCAACGCGTCGACTCAATGCTTTGATGTTTGAAACAATGATGACGTATGTTAGCGATCGTACGCGGCTGCGCAGTTTGGCACCGGAAGTACGGCGAGGTGCGCTAAACTATGCGAGGGGATTTACAACAAAATATTATGATACCTAAACCAGCTGACTTTGTCGAGTTGTAAAACACTTCCAGGTTCGTATGATATTAGAAACTAGAGAAATTAAGAGCACAAGTCAGTCATCAGTGGTCATATTTATGAAATGTCAAACAAGAAGACAGACTTTGAGTTAGCCTAAGAGGCCAGGCTCATTATTAACAAGACAGAAAACTAGCAAAGTGAACCTATACGACAGGACGTTGCACAGTTATTTGCTTGATTTGTAGTTATATGAGCATGAGTTATTATTCCTCCTGCTGCTTTCACTTATTACTTGTCTCTCCATATTAAGTCCGAATTATTTTGCCACTGTTACTTTGTCATAACCAGAGCTTGAAATTAACTTTTGTCAGGAAACTGGGTTCAGAGTTTCAGCAAGTTGATATTATTTTATTTGCAGTCTAAACCTGGTTGAGCTGCCTACATGTCAGCTGAAACTTACACACTTCTTAACCACAGGTGAATTTCAAGACCCATTCAAAACATTAGAACACCTACATTGATTGAGCAAGTATGTATTATTGTGTCTTTTTGTAATTTCTGGCTCATGCTCCCATCAGCTCCCATCAGCCATCATAATTCAGAGGTTAAAGTCACATAGGCCTTAGTTTTAATAATGTCAACATCATATGTTTTTGTGTACATTGTTTTGTGTGTACATTGTGACGGCCCCTGCTTGTATTTTTTTAAGCTGGTGTCTATGTACTAATGTGCCTGTGTTTTCCTCGAGATGCCAAAGGAGATGGTCTGCATCCACTTCAGTTGGAGCACCTCGGCCTGTTGCCCAGCCCCAGCTTCCTGCAATCTTGCTCTTTTCTTTGCCCTGCCAGACCAGTGCCTGCACCATTCCTTTCATGAAGCACTTTGTGTAAGTGCACTCTTCAATACCTTCCACCACACTATGTTTTCACACACAGCCACACGCAAGTCTGTGCGTTAAGATAACTGATTGTAGATTCATATTTTCTGTGTCTGTTTCACAGCAAATCAGTGGTACAGCATTTTCCTAAACACATGTAAAATCCTTGAGCAGATGTTGACCAGCTTGAAAACGTGAAAAAAACAAAACAATATTGAAGGATGAAGAGTTCATCAAGCATAATCAAAGCTCAAACGCTCACTTTTTCATGAAAACAATCCATCAGCATGATCGTAGTAGATTTGAATGCCATCTACACTACTTCAAACAATATTTTTTTATTAAATCACACTCATGATTCATGTGGATAAATATGAGAGGAGTGTGAGCAGAGCAATATTCCCCGACGTGACAACAATGTCACTTTACTTATAATAACTTTTTATTAATCTTAACCTTTAATAATTAATCAGTCAATGATTAAAACTGTAGGCTATGTGTTGCTACTTTGAGAGACCAAGTACATTGTCCATGAAGACAATTCAAAAGATGTCCCATTTGCACCGGGAGCTGCGGCATTACTGCATCAGTTGTTGGGACACCCCCACATGTAAAGCAGAGCTGTACTCACTTGCAAGTACTTTTATCAGTGGTCAAGCCAGCCAATGGTAAAAAACATACCTGCAGGAAACTTTCAACTGTGTGTGCAGCGCTTCTGTTCACAGGCTCATCTTTTTTTTAAGATATCACAGGTGAGAGAGGACCAAATTATTAATAACAGGTTCTGTTCCACTTGTACCGTATTGACCCGAATATACAACACGTTTTTTTCCTTATGAATATATCTGAAAAAAGAGGGGTCGTACTATATTTGAGGTTTAGACATTTAAACAGCAATATAGATCCACAACAGCAGGTGGCGCCAAATCCCCGTAACCTGAATGTGCCCCTCATGACTGGAGGAGCGGTCAATCAAAACTCACAACAGTGACAGTTCGCCTGAATGATGCAGACGCACGGTGACGGTCCGAATAAGGCTGCTCAAAAGTGGGGCAAGTTAACAGACAAATTTGACAAATTTGATGCTAACTTTAAGATGCTGGTGATAAAACTAGCAGAGTCGACAATCAACTGCCAAGCAGCGAAGAAATATGGTGACGCAGAATGCAATGTACAGATATGGCGAGCCCAAAAACACCGTCTTAAAAATGCTGACAGTCAAAGAAAAGCTTTCCGTGGTTCTGTGGTAATTATTGTCCATTAATGCATAAAAAGAAAAAATATTTTTCTGCGTTTATCTTATAATTGCAGTTCAATCTGCCAAGTATGGGGGCTCCACTATGATGGAACTCAAAACAAACAAAGTCATTGACATTCAGCTAGTGCAGGTATAACACTGATACACTGTTGCAAATAGGAATCATATTAGTCCTTTTGTATGAACGTTGCAGAACATTTGTCTACTTCTTTTGTTTGGCAGAGCAATGAAGTTGGAAACAGCTTAAGGATGGAGAAGGAGGGCTTTGAGCAAAGTCTGTCTCTCATGGAGAGTAAAGAGATCCGGATCAAGGCCATTGTCACCCACAGACATATGGGGTAGAAGTTCTTGGGGGAGCAGAGACCGGACATGACCCACTACTTTGACCGTTGGCATATGGCAAACGGTATGTATTTGAATTAAACAATGATAAAAAATGAATTTGTGTTTGAAAATGTTCTGTCTTGAACATATCAATCCAGACCCGGTTCTTGCAATGTTTGGGGTTGGGTCAGCTGCTATGGAGCTCTCTTTATCAAACAACCAGAAGAATGTGATATGCTTTGTAACACTGTTAGCAAGAAGATTAATTCTGCTGAACTGGAAACAAAAAAATCCTCCAGTTTGTCAAGCTTTAATGAATGATGTAATGAAGCATTTGCAGTTAGAAAAAATCAAATTTACCCTGAGAGGAAGGATAAATATGTTTTACTCAATATGGCAGCCATTTATAGACTACTATAACAAAAACAACCCCAGGAAAAAATAATAATTTAGTAAAATCCAGAGCACTAGACATCCTCCAAGTTGTATTATTATTACTATTTAAATCTTTTTATCTTATTATTTTGGTATTATATTTGTGTTTTACTGATTTTTTTTATATCTTGTATTTTTATTTATTTATTTAGATTTTTGTGTTGGTTTGAGGCATGAATATTCATGTCTCGGATTGTTTTTTTTTGTTTTTTTGTATCTGTATTTGAAAAAAGAAAAAACCCCAATAAAGAGAAGTTGAAAAAAAAAAGAAAATGTTCTGTCTTGTGACCAAGGATTGAGAAAAAAAAATGGATGCGCTTGCAAAAATAACCAAAACGCAGGATGTTGGCTTGTGAAGGAAGAGCGTGATAAAACGCCTTTACTGGTCTGCACCAACTTCAGCATTAGGGGAGGAGGTTGTGGCCAGGTGGAGTGCCGTAGCCAACCACATCCAAAATGTCCACACTACACGATATATTGTTTCATCGTCATCGTGATGTGCGCATGCGCAATAGTCACATCGCAGGACATGCGATGTAGAAGAGGGGCGAAATGAACTCAAACACCTCATTCTACAACTCCTTTGCTGATTGATAAAAAAGGAAAACTCGTCCAATTCTTTCTTTTCCTGATTCATCTACAAAAGAAGTATGCCTGGAATAAGATAATTGACTCTTTATTTGGGTAATTGCAGGGGTCTGCAAAAGAGACATTTTTGCCAGTAGCTCCACCCAAAAAAATCCGTCTGGAGCCGCAAAATATAGGCTAGGCTATTTGAACCTTTCAATGATGTTTATACAGCCTGTCTAAGCCCACTCACATTTCTAATAGAACTAAATGACAACTTTAAACTAACAACTAACAACTTTAAATGAGAAGTCACTGCAGAGGCTTCTTACTCTGTCTTTTTAAGATAGTTAGAGCACCTTCTGTACCTGGGCACTCTGTCATCTCACCTGCTGTTGTTTTTGAGGTCTAACTTCTGATAGCCCATTTTATTGATTATTTCATGTCCTCCTCCCCATGACTTACGATTTCCTGAACTGCCACAAAACTTGAAACAGTCGTATAGTTTAATGTCGAATTAATATGCTTCTTAAAAGTTTGCTTTGCTTCCTGCAGAAATCGCCCTTTTTCTCTTTCCAAGGTATTTGTTTTATAACAAAATATTTATTTGAGGTTTTCTAAACCACTCAAGGGGCTGATGTATACTTTACTTAATACTTTATTTCAGACCCATAGGTCCATATCGTTGTAAAAATACAGGACATTAACAAAGGGATATCAATTAAGTTGCTTTCCAACACAAAGAAAAATAGGGTAGTTATATGCACATTACATAGGTGCAGGGCAAAAACAACAGACTGAGGAAGAAGATATGCCCGCACACTTGCTCCAATGCCACAAACTTTTTATTCCATCAAAATCACAACATTTGACTAGAGGTCTTCTTCATGTGATAAAGTTATCACCTTCCTCTTCTTCCTCTGTCCAACACAAAACATTAACAGTGATTTCATGAACTAGAGTAATTCATTTTTCATTTGGCTCTGCAGTTCAAGATGGAACAAGTTTGATTTTCTTGGCTATCTTTACATCATTTTAAGATGGAGAGAGAGAGAGCTGAAGTGTGGGCTCAAGAGGAATGAAAAGTGCAAAGAGGGAGATTCAATCCATCAATGAGCTCTACCAGAAGAAACAGACGAGGGCTGCAGTTAATTAACCAACTGAAAGATGTTTCACATGTCTTTCTAAATGTGAGCATGTGCTGCTTTCCTGTCATTCATGATATTAAATAAAGAGTCCTTGGGTTGAGGAATGTTTTTTTTTTGGATAAACAAAGCAGTTTGAAGACTTACCTTCAGGCTGTGGGAAGTTGTTGGAGAGATTTTCAATGATCAGATCGACTGAATATGGAAACAATCATTGGTTCAGCATCCCTTCCTGTGAAATGTGCTCTCTGATTCACTATCAAAAAAATGAAATTTAAGTTTCTTGCCACATGTGAGAATCGGTAAAATAATTTTGGGGTGTTTTAATTATATCTCAAATCAATGAGTCATTTCTGATCTCTGAACAAGAGTCCTGCTCACTTTGTGTGTGAAGACAGTTCATTCATCGAGGATTAATGATGACTGACGGGGACAAATAGCAGGTCTACACTCCCTCCCGCCCACTACGCTCTGCCAATGAAAGGCGTCTGATCCAACCTTCACAACAGGGTCCTAAGTCTCTGACTAGACTCTTCTGCTCTGTCGCCCCCCGGTGGTGGAATGAACTTCCAAACTCCATTCGATCTTCAGAGTCCCTCTGCACCTTTAAGAAAAAGCTAAAGACCCAGCTCTTTCATGAATACCTACTAACTTAATGATGATGGTCTCCATATTATTGATGATGATGATGCTTGTGACGATGGTTTTTCTTTGATAACGACGACTTATAAGATGGTTTCTATACTGATTAGAGCTCTCAAGAACTGCTGTCAATGTTGTGCTTTGCCTCTGGTCACTTCCTGTCAGCACCTGTGTGTCCAATCAGACTCAAAGCTGATCGTTTGCTCTTACTGACATTGTTCCCTTTTTTCTAGATCCTTGCTTGTGTTGTACTTACTCTCTGATGTACGTCGCTTGGGATAAAAGCGTCTGCTAAGTGAATTGTAGAATTTAATAGTAACTGCAAAATATTCAAATGTATTTATGAGGTTAGTAGTAATGGACAATCAGTTGTCATCAGACTACAGCTCGGTTGTATTTGTATGAGCACTGATGTACGTATGAAAAAGGTCAACTGAAGACCCGTCAGACCACATGTATGATCCTTCTTCCTGGCTGTCTCTCAGTCTGAACTCTTCATCAGCCAAGGACAACTGCACAATGTCTAAGCAGAAGTCTGACAAAAACAATTAAATCACTCAGGAAGGTCACAGAAAATCCCAATTTTATTCATTTAAGTCAAACTTGGGGGTACCAAAACAAAAACATTATAGTCTAAGTCAAATAAGATTTTTTTTTGCTGTCAATGCAATACCATGGTACCTGTTACAATGTGCCTTGCAGCATGTTGGTGTCATAGTCTCTGTCTTTGAAGCACTTGATCTGCACTGTGGGATGATATTGAAAAGCTTACAGAGACAGTTGAATATCATTTTTTTTATATCACTGAGACAACTCCAGTGTCTGAACATGAGCCACTAGTTCATCCAGAAAGGCCATAGAGAGCCTTGAATGTGAAAGAACAAAATAACTAATTGTTGAATTAAACAGATGAATAGAACAAACTTTTTAAATTGCTCATAACAAATTTCCCAAGGAGCACAAACAAAAGCCAATCGTTTTAGGCATGAAGTCTTTCCATTTCATTTCTGTTCTACCGTACTGATGTGAACGGTGTTCCTTCTCTCCAGCATTGTTTGGCTCTCCTTCAAGCCAAAAGTAAAAGTTTACTGCAAGGCTACTTAAAGTCTGTGTCCTCTTATGGGCCTCAGAGAGTATGATATCAGACACTGCTAGTCTGATAACATTGGTCTAATGGACTTGACATACTCATGCACTTGTTTACAATAACAGTGACAGAGCACAAGACAAAAAACACAAGCCGACACAGATGTCACATAAAACCTATAATTTATTTGTTTCAGTCAAATTCGACATAGTAAAACACAGCTTTAGAAAAGACATGTGGCTTCAGCTGTCTGAGGGTCGAGGGGACACGAGGGGACACGTATTGCTTTGTGGTTGACTATTTTCTTCAACCCATAAATTATAACAAGATATCAAACGTGGGCATATATTTACACATCAACAATATTACAATAGTACAAAGCCTTCAATGTGTCCTCTCTTGCATTGTGAACTTTGTTAGTTTTTTTTGTTTTTAACATGCAAAAAGGTTTTAAACAACATTATTTTAATAAAAAAATAATAATTTTACAGTCATGACAACAGCAGATAAAACACTGAACACATCTCCCTGTCAGTTCCTGTCCATCACTGAAGTCAGCATCAGAGGAAAAAACGTGAGCATCATCACACTGACCTGCTCTTCTGCTGCCCTCTACCGGCCACAAAACAGAACAAGCAGTTCTACATTCCAGTTTCACAGCTTTTAAACCCATTCATCTTTTCTGCTAAAGAAAGCTCTTTGACATTGTTGAACCTCTGAACATGGCACATGTAGTTTTGTCACCTCAAAAATACATAAATAAACAATATACTACAATAAATGATGAGAATAGCACAGTTAATCTGATTTGAACACATTTGTACGTGTGTTTATCACACAGGATAGTTTCAAAAAAGACTACCAAAGGCCTTTTTCTTTATCCTTGACTTTGAACAAAAAAAACCATAGCCCTGATTTTACCGCTCCAGCAGTCAAAGAATGACTGACGAGGGTTCTTAATCAATGATATCTTTCTTATTATAAAGGGTTCATGTGATATATTTGGATTTAAATAACTCATGGTCGGAAACAATCTCAAGAATAGTTTGTAATCTTAAATCCAGGGCAATAAAAATATTTCACATCCAAAATAAAGTTGAATATTCAACTTGCTCAAATAGCATTTCAGCTTCAGCTTATCGATGTGGATGACTGTGACCTCAAATCTGGCTCCATATTCAGTGTCAGAGAATCTACAGGAAGGGTTTGTGAAAACAACAGGACCTCATCGGTCTTGAAAGAGTTATTCAAGTTAGTTATTCAAAAATGTAACAAATCAGTCAGTCACATCGGGGCAATTGATTTTTTTTTGTTTTTCTGAAAATAACTAAAAACAATGTGTCTCTGAAATGTTTTGGAAATTTCAGTCCTCCATTTGATTCGTACTGATCTGCAGGAGAGAGCAGCTCGGTGCTCTGATCGGCTTAGAGTTGAAATGAGGATAAACTAACGTGGCAACAACATTTCTTCAATATTACACTTAACCCTTCATGTTTTAGAACTGCAAACACAATGCAAGGCTTGCATCACAACTTAACATACAAGAATCTCACTGGAATTTACCCAGCAGAAATGTACTGCTGATACAAGGAGACGACAAACTAACACGATTTGAAGACTGCTCATGGTTCTAAAGGGAGGGTTTCATATCTTCATTTGTAATAATCTTCATCACTACTACTGAATATTTTCAGAATGATTCTAGTCGACACTTTCATGTGACTCCATACTGATAGACTCATAACAAAGCAGGTTGGTCTCAGTGATTCGAATAACAAATAGGTGTTTTTTACATTTCACAGCCATGGCTACAGGGCAATGTCGTCAGAATTTGTTGACCTATTTCGTTCAGAAACAGATACATTTTCCAGTCAATATGTAGTTAGAGGGCAAGAATATTGGGAATCATTGTTATGAGTGAGAAGGATTAATAATGGGTAATAGCAAAGCTGTGAAAATCCTCCCAGAGTCTTACAAAGAAAGTATTTGTCCTTGTGCTTCCATAGTGTGTGTGTTGATTTTGTCCAATAAAGCTACAGTATGTCTCAACAAAGTTTCAGATGTGTTGCTTTGACTAATCTATTCATGTAATAAAATGTAAGGATTCATATAGGAAAAGAAAAAGAGCTCTACGATGAGGATGTGTTTTCATATCAACCAAAATACAATCACACATCCTGCAATCAGTCATCATAATGTCAGAAAGCTTCTCTGAGAGGAGGCAGGTCTGAATCTTCTCTTGTTCAAGGAAATCAATGTCTGATATTTAAAAAAAAGACACTAATCTTTAAACAAAGAGCCAGGACTCAATGTGACATTTGGCACTGAGAAAATGTATAGGTCCATATTATATACAATGTTGAATAATGATTATCTATTCCCACAAAAACCTTGGAGAGAGGAGCGCACGAGGAGAGTTTAAATAAAAGTCAACCAGGACTTTAAAATACAAAGAACCAAGTGCTGTTCACTATTTACCAACAGTGTTTGAACTTTTGTACACTCAAGAGAACTATACTGTCAATATAATTCCTGAATTCAAAAGATACAATACACTGTAGAGCTGCACTTTTAAGACGGAGCCTCAGTGAGAAAAAAAAAGGTCAAAATAAAAAAAGTGTAGGTATGTTGAAGTGTTGTACTGCTTCAGAACAGACTGCTGCTTGTGTTACATAATACAGTACTACACAAGAACCCAAAGAAGCTCCACAGCAAACACCAACAAACTGTAAGCATGTAAACATATACATGCACTAAAAGGCTGATTTATGATATGCTCATAGAATCATACAAGACCATGTGTGGGGCAGGATTTAGATATCAGGGCCCAGTTGTTCAAAAGTCATCTGATTAGATTAAAGCTACCACATTATATTAAACATTGACGAGGGATTGCTGAAAGAAAAAACAATTCTGAAAATGAATATGATCAGTTAATCCAATCTTGATTTTTATCTGGATAAAAACCTCCAGTAGGTGTTGTTAAAGACTTTGCAGTGCACGATTGGAAAAACTCTTACCTCAAAATGTGGATTGTCCTGATCCAAGAGGAGTGGATTCAGGCTGAATTACACGGACATGGAATTAGAGGAAAAAATATTTTTTTTAATTATTTTTTTTAATCATTTTGGAATTAATTAGCAAAATGTCAAATGTGACATCGTAAAACTGTTCTTTGCTGTGCATGTAACGGTAGTCATGATTTAAAGCAATATGCATATCTCAAGAATTTGACTAACAGTGAAAAGATTGATCTCCTCAAAGAAAAAGGAATATGCTTTGGCTGTTTAAAAACTGGACACATTAGCAAGGAATGTACAGATCACCACACCTGTAGTATATGTCATCTAAAGCATCCCACAGTTCTTCACATCATAACCAAACCAAAAATAATTAATAATTAATAAATAACCATGACTGTGTTCTTCCAATAATACCTGTACAAGTAAAGTCAAAAGGTGGAAAAAACATTTTGGAAATGTATGCTTTCTTGGACCCTGGAAGTTCTGCAAACTTCTGCACAGAAAATCTAAGGAAAAAACTGAATCTAAATGGCACCAAAACCAGGATACTTCTCCTTACAATGGGTCAGGAGAGCACAACAGACACACTTCTCGTACCTGGATTAGAGGTAGCTAGTTTCAGTGGTACTCAGTTTTATGATCTGTCCAATGTTTACACTCAAAAGAGCATGCCTGTCACCACAGACATGACACAGACTACTTTGAGCACTGCCAGTCATATTCGCTGGTTTGAATGGCGTCCAATCGATGAATTGTTTCAACTTCTAAACTCATTGGCGCCGTCATTGGCTGGGGGAAGCACACCAGCTCCCCGCCCAGAAAAGTCCTGACTCAGCCAAAACATCAAAATCCAGACAGAGGACAGAGTCTCTGCAGACACAGTCACCACCACACATGTATGGAGGCCCAGAAGTGATGATTGAGCGACATCACTTTGGTATAAGTCTATTTTATTTTCTAATATTCAATGAAACTTTTGCAAACACATACCACACTATTGTTGAAGGAAAGTACTTGCACTTGTTTTATTATCCACTTCAAGCTCTGGACCAAAGAAAGTCACAGCTGGAGCGCACCTTTAGACTGTTGTGTAACACCATAACAAACATCAGCTGTTACCTGACAGCACAATGTTTCCCAGGAAGCAGCGCCGCAGGTCGATGTCCGAGCATGAAGAGAGAGGGGCAGATATGACAACAAACAAAAGATATGATATCTTTTGTTTGTTGTTTTAGGCACAGCTCAACTCTGAAGCCAATCAAACTGCTGCTTTGAATCTGAATTTGACTCTCACTGCCTTGGTCACTTATCATGTTTAGGTTCACCTTAACCAGGGACATAACTAATCTCATAAATTGTAAAGAAAGTCAAAGTAAAAAGTAGTTTCAGTTTATAATGAACAAAGCCAGAACATTACATGTATTGTTCCTAAATGTTGTATTTTTGATAGTGCTCTCCTGCAGGACCCCACCTCGTAGATTGAGTGTCCGTCTAAAGAGGACATGACGTTCAGACGGTTACCTGAACCTCTCTGTGCCGAGTGTGACGATCTGTCCGTCTGGCATGGTGTAATGCAGTGGTTCTCAAACTATGGTACACGTACCACCGGTGGTACGCGGGCTCCCTGTGGTGGTACGCAAAGAAATCTCCACAATATAAAAAAAAAACCTGTTCAGCATAAAACGACATTTTTTATTTTTGTCATACTCTTATCTTATCTGTCTTGTATCTATTGGGTTGTATTAATATCAAATGTGTTTTCCCTCTAAATTAATCTACTTTTTACAACAAACAACTTTAATCTGCTCAGTTTATCCTCACGCGCACAGACATAAACAACAACAGGAGTACGCCTCACGTTTTGAAAAGTTCCTCTCGATGTTCCGTTATAGTTCAGTCCTGAAACAACAGCAAGCAGCTGTAGGCCTACATCAACAGATATTCTGTTATTTATTGGAGTTCAGTACAATCAGCAGCAAGCAGCTGTACATAACGGAGCCAGGAGAAGCTTCACTTTTTGATGCATGTCGTTCACCCTCTCTCTCTCTCTCTCGCTCACTCTCTCTCTCTCTCTCTCTTCAACATCTGCTGTAACTATGACAACCACAGACGCCAGTTAACATTAGTCACTCTTTAAACTGTGAATGTAACACTATTATGCGGCTGTATGGTTCAAAGATGTGCTGGAGAACACCCAGGACCTCCCAGTACAGGTCAAGGTGAGGACTGGTTCAGAAGGGTTAGACCAGGGACAGGTGTAACACTCAGTATCTGCTTTCTGACTTATAACCAGCAGGGGGCGACTTCACTGGTTGACTGTTCAGAAGTCTGATTTATTCCCTCAGGAAACATTCTCCTTTTGTGTTGCACAATTAATTGAATTTATCACGATTGGGCTTTCCCACAGTTAAAGAAACATGATTGACAGTGGTTATTATCAACATTTAAAATGCATGCTTCACCTGTCAAAAACTCAATGTGGTCAATCATGAAAATATTTTGACCAATTACTAACATTTAAAAGTTCCAGAGTCCGCCAGCTCGTTTGAGTTGATGCGCAGTGAATCAAAGGATGCACTGGATGGACGCTTTGTTGGACAGGGAAGACGACGCATTTGCAAGTCACATCTGAAGGCGCCTTCGGCACTGCTGCATCTTTGAATGTCTTTTCACTTTAAAAAAACTCTCTGATAGCTCAGCTGACGAGTCAAATGTAAAAGCCGCCCTTATGACATAAACTTAGTTTTTGATCGGTAAAGATCTGTGATAAAGTTGATGTCATAACTTTCAATCTGCAAGAGTGTCCTGACTTTATTTCAAAATAAAAGCAGAACAACAGGTAAAGTACTCTCAGCCTAAGACAGTACAAACATTCAAAATAAAAGCCTAACAATTTTTATTTTAGTACAAAATAATGAAATTTCAATCACACGATTAAATACGTGATTAATTATGATTAACTTTTTTAAATTAGCCATTAATCCGGTTTAAAAAATGCATAATTAGACATCACTAGTTGTAATATTTTGTAGATCGTGTACACAAAGACAAACACTTTTTGCAGGTTAATTACACTTTAGTAATACAAAATGTATTTCAAAATACTCAATGACACTTTAAAGAGTTACATGAATACAAAGCAAAGTAAAGGAAACAAAGTCAGAATCAGAAAAAGGTCATTAATCCCCAGGGGGAAATAAATTCTGAATAGTTACAAACTCCTGAATTAAGTGTTCAGTAGATGAAAAAACATCTGGACAAGTAAGCAAACAGATAGCCTCCTGGTCCGTTGTTTACTGATCTTCTACAAATAAAATATTTGAATCGTAATGATTATGTCCACAGGTGACAGTTCTGGGGACTCCAGCTGAGGAGGATGGTGGAGGGAAAATAGACCTGTTAAATGAGGGGGCTTTTGATAACATGGACGTAGTGTTCATGGCTCACCCCCTGCAGGATGACGCTCCCTATCTCCCCCTAGTGGCTGAACATGAGTACGTTTTAAAGAAATAGTTCAATATTTTCTAGTGTTTATGTTTGTTTGGTGCTCATTTCTAAATGCAGGATATTTATGCATGGGATTTGTTTTTAATTTGTTTTTAATTTAATTTGTTCAGGAGTTTGCTTTCAACGTTTGATGGATTCATTCCTCCCTTACACATTTGCCTCATGTAAAAAATGTTTGTTTAAAAGTTTGGGTACTTGACCATGATGCCTTGCTCTTTAGTCTTTCTTTTGATGCTCTTACTGTGTCATGATTAAAACATGGATTGTATGGATGTTTTCTGCCGTGTGTTTTTCCTCCAGCGTCATTATAAAGTATCACGGGAAGGCGTCTCACGCCTCGGCCTACCCCTGGGAGGGAGTGAATGCTCTGGACGCGGCGGTGCTGTGCTACAACAGTCTGTCTGTTGAAGTCGGACTGGAGAGTTCACGGTGAACACATGATGAGTCTGTGTCCTCAGGTGTGTTTCTCTGAGGAGTTCACTGAGCTCTGGTTTAACTGTGTCATTCAGGTATCATAAAGCACGGAGGAGAGAAACCCAACATCATCCCTGCCTTCACTCAGCTGGAGAACTATCTGAGGACTCCATCCCGGGCCGAGCTTCTTCTCCTGAAATCCAAAGCTGAGGGGTGTTTCAGAGCAGCTGCTGAGGCCACTGGATGTCGGGTATAAAACAATTCAAAACATGAAGGGAGATCTGCAGTTTGTGCAGACGTTGAACTCTTTTTGTCCTCCTCAGGTTGAAGTGGAGTATTCGAAAAATGCTTTTGACAACATATTGAGGAATAAAACTCTGGAGGATTTGTACGAGAACAATGGAAAGGCTCTGGGGATGGAGTTCACCACGGATGAAGAAGTCCTGAACAACGCTTCTGGTGAGACTCATTTAAAAAAATAAAAAAATGAGCCAATGCGCTTTGAGATTGTAGAGCCCCCTCCTTCCTTGTTCCTCATCCATGTCTTAACAAGCCACAGAAAGGAAAATAGAATCAGGGTGTCGGGGTAAAAACGTCTACATGTCTGAGGTTCATCTTAACCATTGTTCAACCGAGGTTCAAGATCACAGAGTCCAGCATGAGCTCAGATGCAGAGAGGGGGCGTGGTCAGAAACAGCTCATTTGCATTTAAAGGTACAGACACAGAAACAGCCTGTTCTGAGCAGGGCTGAAATAGAGGGGTTTATAGGCATGATCAAATACAGCAGTGGTTCTCAAACTTTTTAGACTGCGTACCACCTCCGAAAATATTTGGCTCTCCAAGTACCACCATTATGGTAGATGTTAAAATACACTGTACCTATTTCTACACACATTTTACGCAGGAGGTTATTTATTATTGACTGTTGGCAGCCACACTATAGGACTACTAAGGGTTAGCGCTAGAACTGGTACTTAAACTAACACAACTCTGACATTTACCCAAATCCCAAAAAAAGTGCAGCACAATACAAATGACAACTTCATACCAACAACCTGTTTGAGAATATTTAATCTCCAGTGTTTCCCACACAAAGACCTGGGCCCAAGTATATTTCCGACCTGTTCTCATTTAATTTTTCATTTATTCATAAAATTGCTGCATGCGCGAGAGAGAGCGCGTGAGAGAGAGTGCAGTCGCGCGCTCTGCAGGCTCTGTTCAACCAGAGCCTCTGTATTATAAGTCTTTGTGTTCAACATAGCAAAACTGCCTTTTTAAAAAAAAATCCCTCTGGACTCCTGAGGAGTGTTAAGACTAGAACCACCAAGACCGTGTGACGGACAGTTTGGGTTTTTATAATACAAATAACTATTTTTAAATAAAAACTAGGAGCCTCTCATCCAATGACTTTTCTTAAATATGTGTCCTGTATGTTTTCTGAAGTCTATGTGTAACTAAAATAAAACACACAAGATTTCTGAGCATTTATACCTCTAACCGCCGCCGCCTTCATATTGACAGCAGTTGAAAATGATACATTTCCCTGGATTATTTTCGCGCGTCGTTTTAATTTTTATTCGTTATTGTTTCTATTTATAGACTTCATATATATGCGCAGGAATTTAACAAAGAGCGACAGATAGATAGGATATACAAATAGATAGATAGAGACCATAGACAGATAGATACATGCTCATTCTTGAGCCGGCAAAGGAACAGAGAGAGGAACACCTGCGTGTCAAGGCCAGTCTGACGTTAATGCCCACTGATCCACAGCATCCACAAGAGCTGAGAAGGAGGCAGTGTCAGACAAACACGCACTGCAAGAAAAACATGACCATTGTCTCCTGCAAGGCGTGCAAGCACCCTGTGAGTGCTGTGTCACCGTAAAGGTTGAGCACTTGTGCAGCAGGTTTGTGCATCACGTGTTCATTTGTTCATCTGTTTGTTTGTTCGCCGCTGCGTTGAGAGGAGAGGAGAGGAGGGTAGGGGAGAGGAGAGGACACAGGAGGAGTTAAACTCCAACGCTGTGGTCTGTAGAGAGAAATACAAACATGTTAAGTGCTTTTTATACATCTTTACATTATATTGCAATCTTGCTCTTTTTCTTAAGTAGGGTTGCTCATTCGGTCAGGTATAGGGGGGCTCATTCTGATATGAAGGGTTGCTCATTTTGTCACCAAGGGTAGTATACACTCCTGTTCAATACAGACCTCTGATACTTTACAGTCAAAAACACCTAATGACACCTGCTCCACAAACCTACAAGTCACATTATCCCCATAAGGGATTAACAAACCATTCTGCAAAAAAAAAAGTTTTTGAAATTGTCCCTGCACAGTCAAACAGTCGCCTTAAAGAGTTGCCGATGTGTGTGCCTTCACCAGCTCTTTTCATTTTTAGACTGCAAACTTTCTCTTGTTGTCTTGTTGAACATGATATATGTGTTTGTCTTAAAGGAGTCCCATAAATTTGATGAATGCGACACATCCTGTTTAAAGACGAGAGGCTCTAAAATCCTCAACGTGCAGACATGGTGCACTTTCAAGAGGTTTAAGTGAATGGATCTATACAAAAACTCAAAATTAAAGTTGGTGGAAAATTAAAGTTGGTGGAAAATTAAAGTTGTATCCAAATCGATAAAAGACAGGTGTGCTGCAATTCACAAGTAGAATCACTCAAGATGCAATGCCCACATTAGGTGTATCAGGTTCGATAAAGCACCCAATCCTAGAGATAAATTTTTTTTACATGTATGAGCTCATGAGCTGTTGATTAATAAAAACATTTCCCTAAACAACACCTTTGCAGTTATCTTTAAAGTATGACTCCACAGACCTCTAGATGTCGTTCTTTATTAAAAGCAGAGACGGATGAGCTCCTGTCTGTTAACACGTCCTGCCGAGAAAAGGTCTTTCCACTCTCCATCATCATACAGACAGTTAGATAAAACATGTCCAAGTGTCTGGATTTAACGACAGAAACATACCCACTCACCCCCACATGGTTCCTGATTGTGCTTTTATTATAACCTCATGTTCAAATTCTGGATGTTCCTCCTGATTTAGTGGATTCCTCTGGTTCCTCTGTATTTACCATTATATGCTCAAATTGGATCTTAAAATCTGAAATTGAATCTCTAGCATCCTCTGAACATTTAATTAGCAAATATTAGATTTAGACTGAGCAGCAGAATTCACTAATGTTATCTGTAGTGAATCAAAAACTGACAAGCTGCATGTAAGCATAGCTGTGAAAACATCATTTTTGCATCATTTTCTTTCTTCCTGTTTAATCTATTCTTTCAGGCCTTGGTAAGCAGAAAGTAGAGCGTGAGTAGAGAGATGCCTGATTGGGACGATTCCTCAAGCAGAGCAGAGTGTGGACCTCCTCCTCGTCTCTCTCTCTTGTCGTGCCCCCCTTTTCCCACTGAGGTAAAGTGCAGGTACACAAATTTAAATAAAGAGTCTGTCCCTACTATTTTTTCTATCGATCATCCTCCAGCGTTAATCAGAAGACTGCTGGTCTAAGAAAACATACGAGTTTGATCACAAGTGTTACTTGTACACAAAGTGGATTTGCTTAATGCAAAATGGTTGTTGAGACAGGCAAAGGTTGGAAACAGGCAAGCAGTAAAAACATGAAACAAGGGATTTTGATATAGGAAGACATGCAGAAAAACTGGGAAGACTGCTGTAAAGTTGGAAAGCTCATTATGGAGGATATACTGGATCTGGATCTTCACCAAGGATGTTTCAATGATGGATTTGGAAAATAGAATCTGATACAAGTCGGCATAGAAGACTGAAAAAAGTGCATCATTGACGTCTTGACAAACAAACAGTCTTTTATTTGTGAGACACAACGAAGAAGAGAAGGAGTGGACTGTTTCATTCATCTTCGTCTTACATAAAGTTTATTTAAAGTTATCTCCAGGGTGGTCCGACACTGAAAGGGTTTGAAGACAGAACAAAATATAGGTCCCCCCCCCCTCGTGAATCAAATTGTTTTCTGTTCATGTGAAAGTGAAAGACGACTTTTTGATTTATGTCGCATGCTGGTGATTTCAGTTTGTGACGTAGGCTACCTGGTTAATGTTTGGTTAAAAGCTTTTTTTGTTATGTTCGACCATAAAAAAGAATAGATCTACCCTGGTCTGTCTTGTGTAGCGTGTTGGAGACAGAGAGGAAGGATGTCAAACTTTTAAAGACATTTAAGTGGGACAAAAGAAGTTCTGAAATGTAGTTGTTAATGTGAAGGATCCTTCTAGATACAGTTACTGGATTTAAGGTTGAAATTGCCTGCCCAACACTTTTTGTAAATCTTTTGTACATACTGAATTTACAAATGTAATTAGTTTGTGAACTTATATTTGACTTTTAACAGAAATCCTGCAGAGGTTGTATGACTGCATCTTTAAATCAGATTGATTTATATCCTTTAAAAATAAAAATAAATCTCTAACAGTTTTCAGCATAGCAATAATTCCATGTCACTTTGATAAACAGTACAATAATGTTCTTAAAAATGAAAATATATTTTAAATAAAAAATTAGTGAATCATTAATATATAGCTACTTGGTAATGTGACGTTTTTTGATTTTTTTTCATATTTTATCAAGAAAAACATAAAGTGGGGCATTTAATCTTTACAGTTATATGAATCATAAAATTAAACTTGAAAAAATACTGTTTTTTTATGGACCCCGTCCCTTTGAGCCGTCGTGCTCAATAACATAAAAAAGAGAATACATATTCATACAAGTAGCCTATTTGGTTAGATGGCCCATTATCAACAAGCACTAATAATAGGCCTATGTGGACTAAATAAAGTTGTGAATTTTACAACATTATACAAACGAAAATCTATAAATATATATATATGCTATGTCTCATGAAGAACACACAATTATAAAGCAGATCAAATGTGCTATCAAAGGTGGCGGACAAAAATTTTAAAATTGTACATTAGTCAGGCTTTTTGTTGCTACGGCAACCGGGATACGTCAGCGTTTAGAAACAATTTTGAACAACGTCAAAAGGTTCCTCTCCCTAGCAACACCGTAAAAAATAAGTAACAACTACTCTACTTAACACATGTGCAACACGACTGTGAACTAGCGACACTCAAGATGTTTAAAAACACATTCCAGGGCGGCTTCCTGTCTATTTTATACAGCCTCGGCAGTAAACCTCTTGAGAATTGGGATAAAAAGGTAAGCAGCGATTTATTCTGAACATAATCTTTTTAGCTTCCTTAGCCTGTCATGTGAAAGCTAAGTCGCATAATATGTTTTAATACTGTTTGATCATATGAAACCTATAATCTCTGCTGCATGTTGGTTTGGAAGCAGTTTTAAAGCAGCTGAGAAAGCTTGTTTTAGCTCCATTTGAGGCTCATTACAGCATTTTGCCTAAAAAAGGATAAACTGTTCAAGCTAAGAACAAATTAAAGTTAAACCCCCTGATATATTTACTACAACATTCATTAGCGCTTACATGTTCTTTCTCTGTAGATATTTGGTGTTAGTTTGCCACGTTAAACTATATTTAAACTAAACACAGTCTTAATTAACGATCACAAGCACCAGTTTATCTGTCCACAGGTGTTACGGTTTAAAGAGTGACCGTGTTAACTGGTGACCTTCGGCCGGATACGACTAATTAATATTAATATATATTTAGTGTCCTAACGAATGGCTCTATGTTGAGTTTCTATTAAAATGTAAAAATACTCATCATCACATATTTATTAAAAAAGAAGCAATAGAGTTGTTAAACCATAACACCGGAAGAAGCTTTTGCTTAGCAACAGATGCGAATAGCAACAACATAATTTGTATAAAACAGTTTGCCATTAACTTACTTGTTTCAATAGTTAGCAGATTTAAATGATCGAACTGACAGCTTTATTGACATTTTTTTTACAAAAAAAATGTATTTTTCATTTTTTTTAAATCTATTTTTAGTATCTATCTATTTTTTTTGGACATTGTTAATTTTTTATTTTATTTGAATTGTACTGTGTTCACTTTCTGCTTGCAATCTTTGCTCTTTGCTGCTGTAACACTGTAAATTTCCCCGTTGTGGGATAAATAAAGGATTATCTTATCTTCTCCATTATCATCTTAATTTAAGTTAAGTTTAAATTGTTTTTGGAAGTCACTACCAATTTGAATTCGCAAAGATGAAAAATATGAGCGACAATTATTTATTTACTTTATTAATTACTTTTAACAATTTATCGTCGGAAATGATGATGAAAGTATCTCAGAACTAACTCTCCCATAGCATTTCTGTTGTGCAGTTTCTTGCTATTATTATGGCCAATTTATACATCAATGCATTTATATGGACTTGCATGCATATCAACTAATATCTGATAATGATGACAGCTGTCTTTGACCAGAAAGATCCAGCTTGTTTCCTGTGAATGAACTTTAATAGAAAAATGCATTTGTGTGTGTTCACAGGTGAGGAATGGCCACATCAAGAGAATCACAGACAATGACATCCACTCACTGGTGTTGGAGGTTGAGGGGGTAAATGTCAGGTAAGTGTGCCAATCTAACTTCAGCTCACATCAACTCATTCAAGCACTGGTAACCTAACCGACCCATCTTCGTCTGTTTTTCTTCCTTCTGTTTCCTGTAGTACTACATATATAACACTCCCTGAAGATCCAAAGAAGACATTGGGCATCAAGCTTCCTTTTCTCACTATGATAGTAAAGAACCTCAAGAAGTATTTCACCTTTGAAGTCCAGGTAGTCCCACTGAAACATCAAACTTCCAACAGTTCATGTTGTAATTATTCCTTCATGTGCAAAGATTTGAAGCCGTCCATACATTCTCCCCCCCTCTTTCAATTTGCAGGTGTTAGACGATCAAAACGTTCGCCGGCGGTTTCGAGCGAGTAACTATCAAAGCATGACACGAGTGACGCCGTTTTTCTGCACCATGCCTATGAAGCTAGACGACGGCTGGAACCAGATCCAGTTCAATCTGTCTGACTTCACCAGGAGGGCCTATGGAACCAATTACATCGAGACGCTGCGTGTGCAGGTTAGTAGACGGGGACCAGCTGTCTAAGATATTCTTTTGTCACTTAGACGTCTGCATGATCTCTAAAGTAATGACTAAGTTTCTCTCTTTCCTCTCAGATCCACGCTAACTGTCGAATACGCAGAGTGTACTTCTCAGACAGACTGTACTCGGAGGATGAGCTCCCAGCAGAGTTTAAACTTCTCCTGCCTGTCCAGAACCAAAAAGCAAAGGTGAAACACAAACATTCAACTACAAAATACTGTAGACACAAAACATCAAACCGCTCATTACCACAATCCATGCATGTGCATTATTTTAGTTCCATAAAATGAGAACCTTTCCTCTAAAACTCATTTGTGTTTGTTTCTTGCAGCAATAGAGATTCTCAGCCTGCGCTGTTCCCCACGACCAGCTATGGAGTTTAGCTGTAAGGTTTTGCGTGTGGACGTATGATGAATTAAAACCTTTGATATTGTATTCTTTTGAAGTACAAGATTTGTGTTGCCTTGTGTTTCACTATGCACAATAACGTTTTTTAATGGCTCATCTGTCCTCACAGTTCTCAATACAAACTGATGAATGTATCTGCATCGTAGTAACATTACATGCTTACAAAGGACAAGTGCTTAGTGCTTAAAATGAAACGTTTTTACAGCAGCCATTTTTAATCCTCAGGATACCCAACAGTTAAATCTTTTTTTTTTGTGTGGCTTAGTCGAGTTTTATTCGTTTTTACCGTTTTTATATGTTTTCGTGTCGGGACAGTATGCCAACACATACTAACAGTATTGTTTACACGCGCGACCAGCTGTTAGCGCTCTCCAAACCTTTGACGGGAACGAGACACCAAATCCCAGAGGAGCTGAGGGGAAGAAGCCGAGGATGCAGAGCCGGTGTTATAAGGAGAGCAAGGAGGAGAAGATTCAAGCCCTGCATCCCCTCGATTGTCATGGGGAATGTGAGGTCGCTGGTGAACAAGGTGGACGAACTCGGAGCACTCATAAGATCACAGCGTGAATACCGAGAATGCAGTTTAATGTGTTTCACCGAGACATGGATGCAGGAGAATATTCCGGACGCAAACACAACAATGAATGGATTTATGACTGTACGGGCTGACCGGGATCACAGGCTGAGCGGTAAAAAGAGAGGAGGGGGGCTTGCTCTGCTTGTGAATGACCGATGGTGTCATCCTTCTCACATTAACGTAAAGGAGCGCATCTGCACCCCTAACATCGAACTGTTAGCCGTGAGTCTGCGTCCATACTATCTCCCGAGGGAACTTACCTCTAAGTCTAATATAGCCAACAGTATAATAGACTAAAAGTCATGTATGTTTCATTATTGTACAATGTGTTTTAGAAACGGGAGACGTGGAGCAGCAGTAAAAAACGGCGCACTAAAAAAGCAGACAGATATTGTAAATTGACATGTGACATTTAAAAGGTTACCAATCCTGCTTTATGCTGATAGTCTATTTGGTTTGTAGATAAAAGTAAGTTGTATTTAACTTCATCCAAAAAAAAGCATTATTTGTGTGCTTCCGAGCACAAACAATTTCATTTGCATATGCTGTCTGAAAGACGGCTGCGGCGCTTGGAGGGGGGTCTAGACTGTTGGTGGTCCTAGTGTTAAGACAGCAAAATAGAGCAGAATCACATCAGCTTCAGAGAGAGAGAGAGCGAGAGAGAGAGAGAGGGTGAGCGACATGCATCAAAAAGTGAAGCTTCTCCTGGCTCCGTTATGTACAGCTGCTTGCTGCTGATTGTACTGAACTCCAATAAATAACAGAATATCTGTTGATGTAGGCCTACAGCTGCTTGCTGTTGTTTCAGGACTGAACTATAACGGAACATCGAGAGGAACTTTTCAAAACGTGAGGCGTACTCCTGTTGTTGTTTATGTCTGTGCGCGTGAGCATAAACTGAGCAGATTAAAGTTGTTTGTTGTAAAAAGTAGATTAATTTAGAGGGAAAACACATTTGATATTAATACAACCCAATAGATACAAGACAGATAAGATAAGAGTATGACAAAAATAAAAAATGTCGTTTTATGCTGAACAGGTTTTTTTTTTATATTGTGGAGATTTCTTTGCGTACCACCACAGGGAGCCCGCGTACCACCGGTGGTACGTGTACCATAGTTTGAGAACCACTGGCTTAAATACATTTTTTTTTTTAAAAGTCACGTTTGGTGTTGGGCACCCACCAGCATGAACATAAATCGGCGCCTATGAGCAGGCATATTGTATTGATATGTGGGCTTTACAGTTATTATCTTATACAAATAATACTTTGTCGGTCGTGTTTTGGATATCCCGTTAGAATCTGCAGATGTTTCTCCTCATGTGTATTAAGTTGAGTCTTTTTGTGTGCTTAAATTCTACAATTCACTAAGCAGACGCTTTTTATCCAACGCTTAAAATTGTAATTATAATTGAATTATAATTTTTGGAAGGCAAATTTTACGTTGTGAAATTAGCCAGTAACATGGCGGATTGTTTGTTTGGATGGTCTTTATTAGTCTCAGGAAGATTTAGCTAAATGTTTGGGGGTTTGATTATTGCTCTGGGTTGAATTCCCCGGGCCTACAACCTTTTCCCGGCGGTGTTGCGCAACTCGGACCCGCCGCAGACGCGGGTCTCCATGTGAGTGCATGCCCACACGCTTACCGACACTGCGTGAAATGTCGGCACATTTTTACGTTCTTGTATTTCCAGCATGTAAACTTAGGCTGATCACGTCTTAAATCCCGTTTCTTTCTGCAGTGCTCCTGTGAAACGGAGGTTTCGCTGTGCCGTAGGTCCCGAGGTGCGCTCCACTGACGCTGCAGTCCATACGCAGGTAGGTTCACATGTGAATTATTGCATTATGTGCATTATTTGTATAACGCCAATTCATAACAAGTGTTATCTCGAGACGCTTTAGTGCATATGGTATAATATGCAGGCAGGATTTCTCCATTCAAGGCACACCTAGATGAATTTATGAAGTATAAAACAAACAGCCTGGATTAAAATCCTCCCTTTATAATGAATAACTTGTTCTGATTTAACTGATTCAGTTATAGAGGTTTAATATACTTTCATCGTAATTTTGGAGGTATCATAACTTTGTCTACCTGTTGAACTGCATAGGGTTATAGTGAAAAGTGTATTTCATATTTTGTCCATCCATTTATTCAAGATATGGTTAATATTGAAAAACATATCACTATAACCCAGTACAGTTAAACAATACCACAAAATAATTACACAATCCTTAAAGACAATGGAAATAAATCATAAATATTGTATTCATCATGAAGGTATGGCTTTTTTTTACTGCATTAGTTTTGATAAGTGTACCTAATTAATTGGCAAATGACTGTGTATGTATGTGTAGCCTGCATAGAATGCATAAGAAAAAGTAGAGCATTCTGTTCATATGTGTGAGTAAGTGACATCAATAGTTTAGCTATTTTTGCTATACTTGTGTAAAGTAGACTGTATGGTATTGTTGTTAATGTAATTTTTTTTTATGAACTCAATTATTAATTATATATGCTTTTGCTGTTATTATGCTTTTCTACAGATTTGCAGGGAATTCTACCATGTCACTGAAGGACCTGCTGGGGAACTTTAGAGAAGCCTTAGACGAGTACTGTCCTCGACTGCTAAAACTGTATCGTGCCAGGAAAGGAGCCTTTGGACAAGACATGGAAAGCCTCTTGGATAGGTGCGAGGAACAGATAAATTCATCTACTAAACATCAGATTTGTTTATAGATATTCACATGGCCTTGGTTACTTATTTTGTTTTTGGTGTAAGATTAAATATTATAGACATATTTTTGTAGTTTTGAGAATTTACAGTGTCCATTGCTAAATACAATAATTATAGCTGATTTTGTCAGGAATGGAAAACTTTCAACTTATTATACTGTAGAACTCTATGGTGCATTTGAGCTGATCAGGTCACTGTGGCCTTATCTAATTTCAAGAAAGCTTAACAAACTAATGCTTTATATTTTTATTTACCTATTGTGACGGTCACTGCCTTAGTCAGGCTGTAACTAATTGATTCTGCCCCCCTAGTTCTTGAGGAGTTGGATGGTCCAATCTAGAGCACCTGGGCCTGTTGCTTGCAGGGCATAAAAGCCCGTCCCAAGAGTAGATTCTCCCTCTCTCACCTAACATTGACATTAGTTTGTTTGTGCTATGGTTGTTCAAATAAATCATTGTTACCTCACTTTAAGTTGTTCCTTCTCATTTTTGTCATGGCCATGGAGCCAGGTTATGACAAATTGGGGGCTCGTCCGCCTTTTTCTCTTTTGTGCCGTGACTTGGGTAAGAAAGTTTGATTTGTATTTGTTTGGTAATTGGTACTTGGTTGATCGGTTAATTTGGTGGTTCGTTTGGATCTTTTTTTTTGGCTCAATTAAATGTTAAACGTTCAAATTGACTTTAGTTTACATTTAAGCAAGTTTTTGCTTGAATTTGAGGAGTTTTGTGCTTCAAACTTTTGTGGATTCTGTGTGTAAAGTTGGAGCTTTCGCTGCGCGCAGGAGTCTATCGTTCTGTGGTGTACCTGTTCGCGGTAAAACTTTTGTCGGCTGGTGTATGAGCAGGAGTTTGTTTGTTGGAAAGGGTAAGTTAAGTGATTTGTTCGTATTTGTGGATTGTTTGTTCTTACCTTGACGTTGAGAGAGAGTTTGTTGGTCAGCTGCTTATTGTTTCGGCTGCCGGCTGGCACTTGACAGTTTCCTGTGCGTAATCGGTAATATAGTGTGGTGTTTTCCCCTGGTAGGCTGAAGCGACGTTGCTCATATGGGTTCGTTGTGCAGGGATAAATTAGGAATGCGGTGGACGTGGGTGAAGCTTTTGCTTGGGTGCATGTCCGTGGTTTCGGGAAGGTTGCTAGCCTGCTAGTCGCCGGCTAGTAGCGGGCACTAGTGCATAAATACCCACCACTGCAGCTGCAATAGGGTCGAGTTTAGGTAGCTGGGTTTATGTTTAGATAGTGGGGAAAATCCACATTGGGTTGAGGAGTGTTCCTTTTGGTGTGCACGGGTTAGTGTCTCTGTGTCTGCTGGTTTCCGTGTGTGCGCAAAGCTGACAATTGTTTTTGTTGTTGTTGTTTTTCTCCGGTTCATTGTCACATAAATTGTAAATTAAAATGTCTGAAATCGAATTGTTTATTGCTGATACATCTCAGGAATACCTGGATAAAAGATCAGTTGCTCATGATTGCGGAGCATTTTTCTGTGACGGTTGTCGGAGATAAACGTGTGAAAGACAACATTCAATCAGCGATAAAATGTAAATTAACTGAGGAAGGAATACTGAAGGAAGATAAAGAAAAGCCACCTAATCCTACTGCTTTGTCTTTTCCGACGCACGGTTTGACATTTGAGCAGCAGAAAGAGAATTTGTTAATGCAGATGGAACATGACAGAAATAAACGGGAATTAGAAATTAAGAAAAAGCTTGCGTCTCTTACCACGCTTTAATGAAAAAGACCCAGACACCTTTCTCTTGTTGTTTGAACGTGTGTCTGGAGCAAGATGTTGGCCTGATGCTGACTGCGCTCTGAAGCAGTCAGAGCGCCACAGTTCAGTAGGCAGTACGTACTATTCAGTAGGGAGTTTCAGTATACTGAACTCTCGTGGTCATTCAGTATGCATTTTTTGGGTCCACCTCAGTATACTGAACATTTCAGTATGGATACTAACTTCTGGGTTTCATGCAGTATGGATCGGATGCGTGCTTTCAGGAAATTAATTGTATTTTACCACCCACAATGCTGTGCGAAATTAAACGTAAATCGTCAAGTCACGTCCGCCTCCAAATCAAAACAAACGAGTGTGGATTAATTGAATCAATTTTTAATCTAGAGTTAAAGTCCTGACTGAAATCACTACTTTTAATTAACAACAGAAAATATAACAAATGTCTGAATTATTATAAAACCTTTCCCCCTCTATTTAAATAATGATTTCACTATTTAAATGTGTCTTTATTGGTTTATTTTACTTTATATTCTGTATATTACTGTCTTTCATTTGTACTTTCCTTTATGTAGCCTACTGTATGTTATTTAGTTATTTAATCTGCCTCTTACTTAGCCCTGGGCTGTATCCGAATTGCCAAGTACCTACTCAATCTGTCAGTAGGCAGTACCTACTATCCGTGCTGAATACTGTTTAGTACCTACTATTCAGTAGGCGCGCACAGTAGGCAGATATTTGTTCCTATTTCTTATGATTCATTCAGTATGGAAGTGATGCAGATTACAATGCTATTACAGTGACAGGGACTTACCAGTGAGTGACCTGCTGATATTTAAGCAGCACAAGTGCTGATATGTCTGTGCGCATATTCCACCGATTAAAAAAGTAAAGCAGACTTAATTAGCCAGACGGGAAACCAAAGATAGAAGGCAACTACAGTTTGACATTCAGTGAAGTTGGACGCTCATCCAGCCACACAGCCAAATAGACAATACAATAAAACCACACATTATCAACCCACGCATGACAATAAAAGTATCCCGCGCTTCCTGTTTCCTCATCAGGTCTGAGATGCCAGGCGTGACATCACGAGGTCTCAGCCACTCCCACGAGTGCAGCCTCCAACTCCAGCTCCCCCTGGTGGGAGTCAGGTTGTATCACACCCTGTGCCTGCTCCCTCTGTGTATGATTTCTCTCAAGCTATCACAGCTTTCTTTTCATCCCTGTGTTTGCAGGCTTCACAAAATCCCTGTGCACATACATCCTTTCATCCCCTCATCCCTTCCTATCTCTATGACCTCCTCATCTTCACTCAGGTCATTACCACTCAGTAGCATCAGAATCTGAAACACTATAGCTCCTACTGGTCCTAATTGTTATTGCATCCAAGCATTTGCAGACCATCCTGCTCCTTCTGATGGACCAAATGAATTCCTTATGAGTTAAATGAGTTAAATTTAAAACTTTGACCTCTAAGTGGCTTTAATCAAAACACCATTAACACCAACAGAAGCACCTTCATCAAATTCAGACCTATGTGTTGGCAGATTTTAACAATACATTTTTTAACACACCATTCATTTTTTCACAAACACCTTGGATTCACAGATGATAGACAGTTCCTAGACGTTATTTAATTCCCAATTTTTTCTAAATGAATCTTACTGTTTTATTCACAAACTCTTTCCCATTATCTGAAGATATGCAGTCTGGGAGACCCCACCTGCTTATAACCTCACAACACAAAAACTTTCTTGGCAGCAGACTGAGCATCTCTCCGCTTAGTTAGACAGGCTTCAAGCCATCTTGAAAATCTATCCACAACAACTAGCATATATCTTTTACCTCCTACCGGTCTTATCATATCAACAAAATCCACAACTAACTCACACATAGGACCTATTGGTGTCCTAACATTGTTTTTAGACAAATTGTACACCTGCCTATGACATAATCAATCTGCTCAAGCAAATACAGTACCCAAAAACCATACTCTTTCTTAATCTTTCTCCTAACTCCCCCCTTGCACATGAGCTAAACCATGTGCTTCCTGAACCATCAGACCTAGAAGGTCTAACAATTTCATTATCTGAGCATTCACTTATCTCTCTACTTCCTGAACCTTCACTATTCTACCTTACAATTCCTTCAACATAAATCTAACTCCTTGACCTTTCCTGTAAACAACAGAAAAGTCCTCTCCAACCTCAGCATCTATCTATACTCCTCTGAAACCTCCTCTATTCTTCCTCTGTTCTGTAACGTTCACAAGCAAAGTGGCTTAGCTGTCCACAATTATGACACATTCCTGAAGACTGTTGGAAATTTCCTCCTCTACCTCTTCCTAAATTTCCTATCTGTGGTTGATCAAAAACTGACTGTGGAAAAGGTGTAGTGGGGATCATGGATAACAGCTGAGGTAGCTGAAACTGGATCTGTTCATGCTGCGGTTGTGGTGGTAATTGATTTGATTGAGGTTGACTTTGCATAACCACAGCTTGTTTCTTCTCTTTCTTATTGTCCACCAGCTGTAGTTGGTTAAGTTTTCTAAGAGTTTCCTGGTCCAGTTCTTTCTGGTCATGCTCTTTTTTCCGACATAGCTCAACTTGATGTGCTATGTGATCCTTATACACACCTTTTGCCATGCTTCCAAGACCAACCACCTCTGCCAGCTTGCTCCTCACTGGTAGGGGCAACCCCTTCTGTATCTTAGCTCTCAAAATTGATTGCTCCATTTGATTCAAATCCGGGTCATTTCCTGTGACATTTCTCCACACTTGATGAGCCCTAGACACATAAGCTCTTGGGTTTTCCTGTGGGCCCAATGATTCAATGAGAATATTATCAGGGTGTACGTTTGTTTGAAATGCATCTCTCAATGCTCTCCACATCCAACCTCTACTTGCAGCCAACAATTCTGGATCATACACTGCAGTCGCCACATATCTATTAAGGCCTGCCGCTTGCAGGATTTCCTCCATTGCTGGGATCCCAATGAGGCTAGCCAAAAGTCTCTTAATGTCTCCCATGGCAGGCTGTGTTCCCACCAAAACCTCTTCTAACTTTGAAATCCAAGGATGTGCTCCATCCTGAAGAGTGGGTAACTTTTCAAGTATGTTTGACATATCTGTACTTTGCCAAGGCTTATACTCTAAATTTTGACCTCGCACAATTACTGGACACATTTTATCGGGTCTCTTTCCTTTTCTTGGACGTAATACATACACCAAAGTGTCAGACTTTTGAGACTTCTTCTTCTGTCTTTTTCTCTGTGTTTTTTGCAGTTCCTGTAGTTGCTTTTCCAATAATTGCTTGGTTTCTGGACTGGTAGAGTCACTTATGTTCACAAGGCATCTATTTATAGTCCTCTCAATCTCTCTTAAAGTCCTGCATCCATCATCTTCCACCCCTGTACTGGCTGCTAGCAGGTGAAGATATGTAGGACCTTCTCTCTCTGAGTCTCCATCACTATCACTCTCATCTGTGATATGATAGTTGCCCTTCTGTTTAATCACTGGGAGCTGAGGATAAACCTCAGTAAACTTCACTTCCTTCTCATAAGGCAGGCGCTTCTTTGCTGATGCAGTATGTGAAAAGGATGTGTTAACCTTGTCCCTCATTTTCAAACAACTGCAGAATGCCAAGTTCAGTTTGTCTTTTCTCCTTACGTCTCTTTCCCCTTTTGCCTTTCTTCTGATTTACCTTATATGTAGACACAAGCACCTGTATTGTTTTGATCACATCCGGGTTCAAAGTCCCTTCTACTGGCCAAGGCTGGTCAATGTCAGGCCAACGCTTGCTCCATTTTTCTGATATTTTTGGAATATTTTTAACAAGAGGATTAGTCTTCTGTACTACATCAACAGGAGTGATTGCTTTTGTAATTTTGGTGTCCATCTTTGACATTACAATGACCCTCTTAGTTCCTCGTATTGTAAGTCAAACTGAAATAATTAAAAACTATTTAGAAAGTACCGTGTTATCACACTTGAAAGTGAAAGAATTTGCCAACCCCAAAGGAGACCAAAGGCTTCTTACTATGAAAGCAAAAGCACTTGTTTATCACCTAATGCATCTAATCACACCTATTTATCTTAAATTATGGAAATAATGTCAATGTTCCATCTCAAAAATAGCCCAAATCAAGCTAGATCATACTCAGATAATGAAACCAGCATTCACAGCACTCAACCGCAATTGAATCAAATCAACTTCTCCACAAATGATCAATCAACTCAACAATACTCCATTAATTAACCAAATGCTTCAATTAGTCAGTCTGTTGCCAAGATTTCCTCCTAAATAATTGCAATGTGATGTATCAGAAGAAATACTGTAAGCCTATGTGTGAAAACAAACTAAGCATGTTGAAAGAGTTTGTGGATAAAACCACACTGGCCTTGATCAAGCTGGATTCAGGATCCCTACGTGCTGTCATCTGCAAGCTTCCAGTGTTTGTGAAGTAATGCCAGGTTTCTCATCATCTGCCTTTTGGACTGATCCAATTCAGACATTCCATCTCCTCCAGTTCTCGCACAACATAGTAAAAACAGAGAAGACAAAAGGGAAACAAAACAAAAGTTTAGTGTCTTAGGGTCACTCTGAATTCATATACACAATGCAATAACAATTCAGTGAAATATGCACACATTATCTGTCATTCTTTTTTTTTTTTTCTATCTGTGGCAAAAGCTCTCTCCCGCCTCTGTGTCCCCCAGAGAGAAGAAGAGGAGTAATCTAATTGGCTCTCTATTTGAGGCAACGCCTCTTGGTCCGCCTCCTAAATTTCTCAAGGGCTTCCAGTCTAACCTGGCTGTCAAAGAGTTAACATCGTCTCCAAACCCAGTGCAGTTAATGCACAGAGTCTACGCACACACAAAAATCAGCACAGTATTCTCCCAATCAACAGCCAAATACAAAATGTATCTTAACTTCTCCACCTATTTTAGATAAGCCTATAAGTTCTTTTGAACAGACAAAATTCGCAGCATAATGTGGTCACACACATACACACAAACAGACAGAAAAATTAATTCACCAGTTTGAACTTTATCAGACGATTTTCTTTTCTCTATTCCTACTCCCTAAATATGTACAGACTGTCCTCGCTGGTCTCTCCACTTCTGTTAGAAAACAGATACTATATATACTTATGTATAAACGTCCTTTATTAGGCTCATATGTATTTATCAGATTAAATAAACGTCCTCTGAGGGGCTCATATTTTTATCAAATCGAATATATAAACGTCCTCTGAAACAAAGGCTCATGGGTTTTTTAACAACAAAAATGTCCCCTCTTATGAGTTACTAAAATCATCTTTAACCAATCTCCTGCTATATATGCCTATTTAATAATACATCTATTCTATTTATCAATCACACACATACAAGAACATTTCCAGATCAAACACACATAGCTTCACAGATCTCTCAAAAACATCCAAATCACAGCGCAACCCACAAGACACAGGCTGTCTTGTAACACACACACACCCAAGCTGTACAGCTGCACACAAACACACACAAGCTTCAACCGCGATTCACCTTAAATCTTAAAGTCGACTCACTTATAATTTTCCCTTCTATCAAAAATGTTTTACTTTAGCCAAACTTTTAACAAATTGTCTTTTAACAAATTACTTCACAATGCATGCTTCAATGCACACTTTTTCCTTTATTCAGGGCTTTCATTTTTCCTCTTTTCTCAAAACTCTTTTATCTTTATTTCTTCTCTTCACTTTTCATCTTTTTACTTCTCTTTATTTAATCTCTGTATTTCCTACATTATACGTTTAATTTCTCCAATTTCCCTGGCCAGGGATCCCCTTTGTTTTATTTTTATTTTTACTCAATTTGACTACTTCTTAAAGCCAACTTTCACTTCAGTGTCTAATTTACACATGAATTACTGTTAAAAGGATACGGGCCCTGTCCTTGTTAAACTTGCATAGTTTTTTAGCTAACTGTTCTCGTTACTAGTTGCGCTTATGCTAACATTACCTTTCAACTTTATTCTCTTTTCTTTTATTCCCCTTTATTTATATACTTTTTAACTCAATAAACCCCAATTTAGACGGAGAATTACTCCAAACATCAACACATCATTGCACTTCAGTTCTTTGACAGTGGAGCCAAATTTGCAGACAGAATCAACTCCCCAATGTGTGAAAAACAACACTCACGCTCTGAGGTGATGGAGAGATGGTCACACTGAAGCTCTCGTCCACTGCAGAAGGCCCCAACTGATCCTGTTCGTGACGCCAAAATTGATGTGGATTTCCGTTGTTGATGATATGTTTGATGATAAAGAAATTCGCCGTTGAGACTGACTTGCTTTTAAACAGAATTATTTATTAACAAGATGCAGAATCACTGAATACGGAGAGTCAAGAAGCCAAATAATGATCTCTCCCGAACATACATTGAGAGTGCTATTTATACACAATGTCACAGGGCACATGAGGACATCTGTTTCTTGTTCTTGGGTATCTCTCTGGACTCAGGGGTCCCTTTGTTCACATTCCACTGTGGGGGATCCTAGCTTAGATTTAGGCATTTCCTGGCAACTCATCACTCATCCTGCCAACAACACCTCTGAGCAAACATTCCACTGAAGGAGACTCCTTTAACAGATACAAATGCTTTACAGATGTGTGCAGTATACAACTTAAAGAGCATTATAATATCTCTGTCCTAGATATTTAAGACACTTCATTAGCTTTCTTACAATCAGTGTCATGTTGTGGTCCGAAAGGCCAGTGATGAGATTGTATATTTTTATTACTCTCTCTGGTCGATTTGTAAAAATGAGATCAATAAGGGTTTCAGTCTTTCTTGTGATTCGAGTTGGTCTATCAACCAGCTGTTTATATTTAAATTTCTCCATAATTGGCTTTAATTTTGATTTACCACTTTTTTCCAACCAGTTAATGTTAAAATCCCCAAACAACATACATTCACAAGAGTTGTCAACAACAGAAAGAAGCTTCTTCAGTTCATTATAGAAATGTACATCATGTGATGGAGGATTGTAAAGCACAGCAATATTAAATTTCATGTTAGGAGAGAGAATTACATTCAATCCCATGCACTCCAAGTTTGAATTCAGTTCAAGCTCTAGGCATTTAAAATGCTCCCTAATATAAATTTAAAAAAAACCCTCCCCTTCCCTTAAGCCTATCTTTCCTGTAGCATGTGTATTCTGGTATGTTAATAAGGTCGGTAGGAACATTGGGATTTAACCAACTCTCAGATATACACAAAAAATCCAGATTAGAATCAATAAGTAAATTTCGTATCTGGTCTATTTTTGGTAGTATACTTCTGATATTTATATGTCCTCCCAGGATTCCTTTGGGTTTAGTTTCAGAGTTCCAGATGATTTTGGCATGATTCACAGTTTGAAAGAGTCTTTTTGTAGTTTTTGTATCACTACCCTTCTAACATCTAACACAACATGGGTCAAAAATGACCCATATCCACTTTCTATGTTATTTCTTGTATGGCTGAGTGTTTCTATGATATATCTTTGAAATAAATTAATTTTATCATTTACTTTTCCAAATATGCAGTAAATATCTTGTTTTTGTTAAGCACAAATCATCATTTTTATTTTTCCTTTCTTACTTTATGAACGAGCACAGCTTTTGTATTTCTACATCAAGTTTACACACATGGGTCAGAAACGACCCACATGCATTTACTATAGCATTTGGTGTGAAACATGTTTGTTTCAGACATTTCACAGCTCAGCACAGCTCCCTTGGCACATCTAATACATGTAAGTATTGTTTTTCAATCGTTCATGTCACTTTAGAAAATATTTGATGACAATTGTGAAAGATAACTGTACATAACATTTGATTAGGTTTAGGTTACCTTGAGAGTGAGTACATTACTTGTCAGAAAGTTACAAGTAATTACTATTAGCTAGCTAGCTGTTGACATTTCTATTTTAGTTAGCTAATTCTATTGTAGTTAGCTAACTATTGTAGTTAGCTTAGCTAACTACTTAGCTATGTAGATTGCTAAGATACTTAGCCAAGTCACCAAAATAAAACTGTATGTATGTGTATGTATATTGATGTGCATCTGAAAATATTATTGTGCTTTTGATTTTCTTTATCCAGAGTATGGCTGTTCCCAGATTTACTACTGAGATGGTTGTAGCGATGCTGCAGGAAGAACCAGATGAGGAGGCAATTTGTCTTGATTCAGAGTCTGAAATTTCTGATGATGATGACCCAGAATATTTGCCACAGGGTCAAGCTGGAGTTGTGGGTGTGTCTGGGAATCCAGCTCTCCTACATGAAGAAGACTCCTCTGATGATACAGAAGACTCATCTGATGAGTCCTCTGAAGAGGAAACTCAGACCCAGTCCAATAAGTTGAGTGGAAACGGATCTTACTGGAATGAGAATCCCCACATTCATGCAGAACAAGAGGCCATAACATTCTGAGGAGCTGCCCAGGACCTACACCTGGATCACCAGCTGTTTCACCAAAAGAGGCCTGGGATATGTTCATGAGTGACAACATCATTGAGGAGGTTCTAAAATGCACCAACTTAGAGGGACAAAGAACAGCCACAGCAAAAGGGAAAGAGTGGAGAAGCATTGATAAAGAAGAATTCATGGCCTTCATTGGTTTGACCCTCCTTGCAGGGGGGGAGAAGAGCTGGGATGTGGCCTGCAAAATCCAATTTACAAGGCCACCATGGGGCTTAGGAGATATGAAGATATACAAGAGGACCAGGGCTCTGCGACTGGAAACAGACCACATGGCGGCATTTAGTTACGTGTGGGACTGTTTCCTGGACAACTGCAGAAGAAAGTTCATCCCTAGTGACTGTGTCACCATAGATGAGTAGCTTGTGCCATTCCGAGGCAGGTGCAAGTTACGTCAATACATGCCCAGCAAGCCTGCAAAATATGGGATAAAAATCTTCTGGATGTGCGACGCAAGGGTACCTTATGCAATAGAAGGAAGGAACCTTCTGAGGAACCTTGGAGAGAATGTCGTCCAACAATTGTGCAGTGGAATCAGACAGACAGGTGAATATAAAGTACAATAGAGAAACTCATTTATAAGTTTTAGCACAATACCTACATAATTTTTCCCAATCTTTCATAATATGTATTTTATTTTTTTATTTGATTTCTCTATAAGCAAAATAGTAAAATAGAATAAAATGCAATGCAATGCAATAGATTATGGTGTTAGATTTTAGAGAATTCCATGTTGAGTAAATTTACAATCTTTTCCCCCTCTCATAGGTCGCAACATCACAATTGTCAACTTCTTCACCAGTGTCCCGCTGGCTGAGAAGCTCCTCAAGAAGAACCTGACCATTGTTGGGACTCTTCGCCAGAACAAACGGACATACCACCTATCATGAAGCCATCCAAATCACGGGAGATTCATAGCTCAGAATTCGGATTCAAAGGCAACATGACCATGGTGAGCTATGTGCAGAAGAAGGGAAAAGCTGTTGTCCTCCTGAGCACCATGCATGATGACAAAGCAGTGGATGACAGCAGTCAGAAGAAGAAACCAGAAGTGATCCTGTACTACAACAAAACAAAAGGAGGAGTCGACACAATGGATCAGATGGTTAGCAACTGCTCGTGTAAGCGGAGAACCTCGAGGTGGCCCATGGTTCTCTGGTACAATATGCTAGATGTTGCCACCCTCAATGCCTACTCCAACTTCAATGCACAACACCCTGATTATATGGGTGGTGTGAACAATGCACGCCGGCTATTCATCAAGGAGCTGGGCAAAGAGCTCGTCATGCCACATATGAAGAGGCACATGGAGGGCACGCCCAAACTCCAAAAGCATATTATTGAGGCAATGGGAAGATGTGGGTTTAAAAAACAAAACACAGCCACCACCCAGCCACAAGAGGACATCAGACAGGAGGGCCAAATGAAGAGGAAGAGGTGCGCAATCTGCCCAGTTTCCAAAGACAGAAAA
Source organism: Labrus mixtus (assembly GCF_963584025.1). NCBI lineage: Eukaryota > Metazoa > Chordata > Actinopteri > Labriformes > Labridae > Labrus > Labrus mixtus. The sequence continues at coordinate 5,795,850 of NC_083634.1, forward strand.
GTCAGCAGCTGGTGTTCCCAGTGCACCAGGCCTGTGTGCAAGAAGCACAAACACTTAGTGAACATTTGTGAGGTATGTCAAAATTGAGATGGCAATTTGTGCTCTAGTGATGTGTTCAGTTGTATTTTATTTTGTTTGGTCACATTTCACCAGTTTACAGTTGTTAAATTACAGATACAGTTCAGTTCAATAGCCGTGTTATCTGTTATCAGAGGTATGTGTACGTGTGACAAAATGACAAATAAACATGTTGCAAATATTAAATACATAAGTGTTTGCCTCCATTCACTGCTAAAGTAATTACTTGAAACAAATTATTATTGTAGTATAAATTAATTAAATTTTAAATCACACTTGGAAGAATGGGTCATTTTTGACCCATGTGTGTAAACTTGATGCAGTAATATAAAAACTATTTTTGTTCATAAAGCATGAAAGGAAAAATGGAAATAATGATTGGTGGTAGTCAAAAACAAGACATTTAAAGAATACTTGGAATATTCAATCATAAAATAAATTGATTTCAAAAGATAGAACAAAGAAAAACTCAGCCAGCATGATATAACCTGGGAAATTAATGCGGGTCATTTTTGACCCATGTTGTGCATTAGAAGGGGTGTGCATATGTTGTGCATCAAAGGGTTAAGTGTATTTTGGCCCTCACGGGACTCCGTGTTTGTTGACATTCGTCGGCTGTCATCGGGGGTTCACCACGAGGATGACAGATATCAGGCGTACTGTATGGATAAATACGAGGCACCGAACTCACCCCAATGTCAGTGCCAGTGGTCCTGGTCTGGTTATACATCACTGCCTCTGAAGCAGCAACAAGTGCTGCATCATGACTCCGCTCCAAGCTCCTGTCCGAGCCCGAGGGATGTAACTGCAGCCCGGCAGGCTCTCCCAGAGCAGAGAGATATTTGAATCAAACAAACACACGTCAACGGTGTCAGTGGATTAAACACGTGAAACAAGACTGTGAACTAGCTACACTCAAGATGTTTAAAAACACATTCCAGAGCGGCTTCCTGTCTATTTTATACAGCATCGGCAGTAAACCTCTTGAGAAATGGGATATAAAGGTAAGCAGCGATTTAGAATCTGAAACTAATCTTTTTAGCTTCCTTAGCCTGTCATACTAAAGCTAAGTCGCATAATATGTTTTAATACTGTTTGATCATATGAAACCTATAATCTCTGCTGCATGTTGGTTTGGAAGCAGTTTTAAAGCAGCTGAGAAAGCTTGTTTTAGCTCCATTTGAGGCTCATTACAGCATTTTGCCTAAAAAAGGATAAACTGTTCGAGCTAAGAACAAATTAAAGTTAAACCCCCTGATATATTTACTACGACATCATTCATTAGCGATTACATGTTCTTTCTCTGTAAATATTTGGTGTTAGTTTGCCACGTTAAACTATATTTAAACTATGTCGCCTTCATCCATGTACGGGGACGGGAGCTGGCCAGTTGGAGATGTCTACCCTAGACTCGCTGTCACTCATGAGGGAATGCCGAGTGTGGGTGGAGAGGTTGCCCGTGGCCCTTTTCCCCCTGCTGCAGAACTGGTAGGGCTCCCTGACTCATTCCCTCCTACCCCAAATCCCGCACCTGGAGTTTCTCGCCCAATTGCCCCAATTCCACCCATGAGAAGAGTATCACTTCCCCCTGAACTTTGCCCAGGACTTGAGTTCTACAACCGGTTCAACCCAATTCATCAGCTATGTCGACCTGAGGCTTCGGCCTGAACTCTGGCCCCAAATTTTCTATGCGAGACTGGAGAAACCTAATGGACCTCCAGTCTATCTTTATTCTTTGGCTGGTGTGGATCAGAAACTTTCTGAAAGTACTATGATTCAATTCCGGGCTGCCCCCCCGCTGGTTTGGGTTGGATATGCTCGCTGTATGGTTTGGATCTACCAGCATGCTCAGGGTCCTTGGGCGGTGGTCTCGTGCGTCGATCCTATGTGCTCGAACCTCTCGGACCTTGTGATCGTGCCATGAGAATTCGAACCGTGCTGTTTGGGGTAATGTGGACTTTTCTCGCTTTTACGAAAAATTGTAAATTGATGTGAGATGATGATTTGATATATAAAAATGTAATGGTGTTTTACATAATAAATCTTTGTGAGGGATATGATGTTAATGGTTCTGATTTTGATTTCCTGACTCCACTCTGATTCACATTTATGTTTGTAATTACAGACATTGATTATTAAAACCTTTTAAAAATTGACATTTAAAACCGTTGATGCCAAAATTTAGGTATGTTGTAATCTTTAGACATAGGAGAATAAAATGTTGTTCTTCCCCGATACACTGGAAGAATTGTTTTCATTTTGGATATATAATCTTTGTTTATTTTTTACTTTATGAATGTTGTTCTTCCTCGATACACGGGAGAATTGTTTTCATTATGGATATATAATCTTTTCTATTTTTACTTTGTGTTTGAAACAAAAAAATATATATAATTTGAAAAAAAGTACTAATAATAATAATAATAATAATAATAATAATAATATATATATATATATATATAGGAATTTCTTTTTTAGATATTAATTGTTTTGTATAACCGACATTTATGAGTGATTTTGGGTAACGTTGTTTTACGTTTTGCCTTTTGTTTTTTACTGCCTTTTATTTTCTTGTTTTGTTTGACCAGAAAGTTTGACCTGAAGTAGCAAGTCATTTTGGTATTATTGACTTACATTCTGCCTTTTTGATTTGTTATTTTGATTTTTTACTGCTTTTAATTTTTTTGTTTTGGTTAACCGGATTTGATGAGTGATTTTTGGTATTAATGTTTTCCGGTTTGATTTTTGATTGATAGTTTAGTGTGTTTTATGTGTTTTGACAAAAATACAAATTCAAGAATATGCAAGAGAGGGTGTTGAAAGATCAGAAAGAGTTATGCAATTGTTGAATTTGTTTTTGTTTTTTCCTTTTATTATCATTTAATTCTTTCATCATTTAATACATAGGTCATAAAGTCATAACCTTTTTCTGCTTTCAACATTTCCTGTTAAACTTACACACACTTGTAGTGCCTACGCTCCTGTGAGGTCAAGATAAGTGTGCCATACATTGAAGCAAGGCCACATAGGAGCTCGTAGGCGTATAGCGTTTCTGAGTATCAGCTCTTCTGTGTATCTGCTCGGTTTACGGTCTTCGAGCTGAAACCACATATGAACTTGGTATTACCTATGTCATGAACTTGGCATGACCTATGAATGCATCACGTTTCTGCGAACGTGCATTGTTGAGGTGTTACAGGATCTTGAAAAAAGAGAGACTTTTTGGCTATAAAAGACTTGTGGGCCTAGCACCTCAATCGAGTTTCTAGACATTACTCTTGACTCTGTCTTGTTCCAGGCATCACTGCCCCAAGAGAAAGTACAACGCATCTCTCTGCTCCTTTCCAACTATCTCCTGACTGATAGATGCACCAAACGCCAGCTGCTAGCCCTCCTTGGTCACCTAAATTACGCAAGCCGCATCATACCCCAAGCCAAGTCTTTCCTTTTCAATATCACATAATATCGACTTCTCCCATCTACACTGGACAAAGGGTTTTAAAATGGGAAGAAAATGGTTTGATTGCAAGTTGTTAAGAGGAGATCTATTTTTATTTGAACAGCTGAAGCATGAATACAGTCTTCCAAGGTGCAAACCCTCCTCCTCCTGAAGCTTGTGGAGCGCCTTCATGTCAATCAATCAATCAATCAATCAATTTTTATTTGTATAGCGTCAACTCATAACAAGTGTTATCTCGAGACACTTTACAAAAAGCAGGTAAAATACCTTACTCTTTGTCTGTTAACATTACAAAAGAGCAGGTAAAAAGACCTTACTCATTGTTATGTTACAAAAAGCAGGTAAAAGACCTTACTTATTGCTATGTTACAAAAAGCAGGTAAAAGACCTTACTTATTGCTATGTTGCAAAGATCCGGCCTATCCATCATGAGCACTTTAGCAAAGCAGCAAAAGTTACAGTGGTAAGAAAAAACTGCCTTATTAAAAGGCAGAAATCTTCGGCCAGATCCCCGGCTTGGAAAGGAATAGGGGGAGAGATGGGAGGCAGGCCGTCAACCAACGATCTTGAGGAGCCTAAGAGAGCTCAAGAGCTCCCAGGAAAGTAGGTGGTTAGTGACTGAGATTTACAGATAGATACATGCAGTAATATGTTGTACTGTATATGCAGAGAGAGAGAGAGAGAGAGAGGAGCTCAAGGTGCCAGTTCCCCCGGTAGTCTAAGCCTATAGCAGCATAACTAAGAGCTGGTCTACACCAGCACCAACCCTAACTATAAGATTTATCAAAAAGGAAAGTTTTAAGTCTATTCTTAAAAATACAGACTGTGACCGGCTGGAAGGCGGTTCCAGAGGAGAGGAGCCCGATAACTGAAGGCTTTACCTCCCATAGTACACTTAGAGACTGTAGGTACCACTAGTAGGCCTGCATTCTGGGACCGTAATGTTCTCGAGGGGCAGTACGGCACTAGTAGCTCCTTAAGATAAGATGGTGCCTGGCCATTTAGAGCTTTGTAAATGAGAAGATGGATCTTGAATTCTATTCTAGACTGTATAGGGAGCCAGTGCAGAGAAGCCAACACAGGAGTAATGTGGTCCCTTTTCCGAGTTCTAGTCAGTACACGAGCTGCAGCGTTCTGGACTAGTTGAAGAGTCTTTAGAGACTTACCAGAGCACCCTGACAAAAGAGAGTTACAATAATCCAATCTGGAGGTAACAAATGCATGAACTAGTTTTTCTGCATCACTTTGCGACAGGATATTCCTGATCTTGGATATATTACGAAGGTGAAAGTAGGCTGTTCTTGAAATTTGCCTGATGTGAGAGCTAAAGGACATATCTAGATCAAATAGAACTCCTAGATTCCTAACAGTGGTGCTAGATGCCAGGCTGCAGTCATTAAGGACAGTCAAATCACTAGAAAAAGTCTCTCTGAGGTTTTTAGGGCCTAGCACAATAACTTCAGTCTTGTCTGAGTTAAGTAGCAAAACATTTCTGGTCATCCAGGTCCTACCGTCCTTAAGGCACATTTCTAGCTGACATAACTGACTGGTGCCATCATTCATTGATACATAAAGCTGAGTATCATCTGCATAACAATGAAACTGTATGGAGTGTTTCCTCATAATATTTCCCAGAGGAAGCATATATAATGTAAAGAGAATTGGTCCAAGCACTGAACCTTGTGGGACTCCATGGCAAACTTTGGTGTGCATAGAGGACTCATCATTAACATGTACAAACTGAGATCGGTCTGATAAGTAGGATTCAAACCAACTTAAAGCAGTCCCTGTAATTCCAAGTAAATGTTCTAGTCTGTATAATAGGATCTGATGGTCAATGGTGTCAAAAGCAGCACTAAGATCTAACAAGACGAGCACAGAGAGAAGTCCCCTGTCTGAAGCTAGAAGTAGAACGTTTGTAACTTTAACTAGTGCAGTTTCAGTACTATGGTGGACTCTAAATCCTGACTGAAACTCCTCAAATAAACTGTTGTCATGGAGAAAGTCACACAGCTGATTAGCTACCACTTTCTCCAGGATCTTTGAGATAAAGGAAGGTTGGATATTGGCCTATAGTTAGCTAGAGTTCCTGAATCTAGAGTAGGCTTTTTAAGTAGAGGTTTGATTACCGCTACTTTAAATGCCTGTGGTACATAGCCTGCCAGTAAAGACAAATTGATCATATCTAATATAGAGTTGCTAACTAAGGGAAAGTCTTCCTTAAACAGCTTGGTTGGGATTGGGTCTAAAAGACAGGTTGACGGTTTCAACGCACAAAAAATGGAATATAGCTCTGAAAGGTCGATTGGAGAAAAACAGTCTAGACTAATATCTGGTCCTGGAATTGTCTCTGCCGTATCAAGACGTATCTGCACCAGGTAAGGGCAGGAGGTTACTAATTTTGTTTCTGATGTCTAGAATTTTGTTGTTGAAAAAGCTCAGGAAATCATTACTGCTGAGGTCTAAAGGAATACAAGGCTCAATGGAGCCATGACTCTCTGTCAGCCTGGCTACAGTGCTGAAAAGGTATCTAGGATTGCCTTTGTTTTCCTCGATTAGAGAGGAGTAGTAGGCAGCTCGAGCGTGACGTAGAGCCTGCATATATTTTCTATGACTATCCTGCCAGAATAAACGAGATTCTACCGCTTTGGTCGAGCACCATATTCTTTCAAAATTCCGCGACGATTGTTTTAGAGTACGGGTTTCTGAGTTGAACCATGGAGCCACTCTCAGCCGCTTGTCAACCCTCCGTTCCAGGGGAGCAATCGAATCAAGAGTAACTCTCAGCGAATCCACTTCACTATCAACAAACTGATCTAGCTGAGAGGGACTAAAGCTATCATAAGAGTTTCCAACTGGGTTGAAACACGGTACTGAATCAAAAGCAGCTGAAATAGCTTCCTTAAATCTAACTACAGCACTATCAGATAAACTTCTAGAGAGCACATTTTTTTTAAGCAGAGATAATTCTGGTAGGACAAAGTCGAATGTAATAAGGAAATGGTCTGATAGAAGAGGATTTTCTAGGAAAACTGTAAGGTTATGGATTTCAATGCCATAAGCTAAAACAAGATCCAGGGTGTGGTTGAAACGATGAGTAGGTTTGTTTACACCCTGGGTGAAACCAATAGAGTCTAATAGTGACATGAAAGCTGTGCTCAGGCTATCATTATCAACATCCACATGGATATTGAAGTCACCTACAACAATTATTCTATCACTGCTAAGGACTAAATCTGATAAAAATTCTGCAAATTCAGATAGAAACTCAGAATATGGGCCAGGAGGGCGGTAAACTACAACAACTAGAACTGGCTGAAAGGTTCTTGAGACTGGATGTGGAAGAGAACAATTCAGCTTTGGTCGAGGGTTAACTAGAAGACCAGAATTAAAAATAGCTGCTACTCCACCACCTCGTCCGGTGTCTCGAGGTATATGAGTATTAAAATGACTGGGAGGAGTGGATTCATTCAAACTAACATATTCATCTCGACACAGCCAAGTTTCAGTTAAACAAAGTAAATCAGTATGCTGATCTGATATCAGATCATTCACTAAAAGAGATTTGGATGCTAAGGACCAAATGTTCAAAAGTCTGCAGTGAATTTTCTGATTTTTTAGCAAAATCGTATTCGTAGTTTAGATTCTAATGAGATTTTGACGATTTACGCCTTTTTTTTCTACGTTTGGATGACTTATAAAAACGGGTCTGGGCCGGGGGACAGACACAGTACCTATAGTATAACTACAGTTCGATTCAGAATTACAGCTATAGTGACTGGGAGACAGATCTAAGAGAGGCGCAGAGAAGCGTGTAAGACTGCAGCTCTGCCTCCTGGTCTGAACTCTGTGTTGTTGTCAAGGTTTTGGACTAATAACCTCTGCTATGTTTCTAGATAATAGAGCTGCACCGTCCAAAGTGGGATGGATGCCGTCTCTAGCTAGCAGACCAGGTTTTCCCCAAAAAGACTGCCAGTTATCTATGAAGCCCACATCGTGTGCTGGACACCACCTCGACAGCCAGCGGTTGAGTGATGACATGCGGCTATACATGTCATCACTGGTCTGATTTGGGAGGGGTCCAGAGAACACTACGGAGTCCGACATCGTCTTAGCGGACTCGTCAAATCTACCTTTAGTCTTTGTCAGCAACTTGACAACAATGAGATGCGATGTCGCCTGCTCTGGCCCCGGGTATACACCTAACTATGCCCGCTGACTTCACTAGCTTCACGTTTCGGACTATGGAGTCTCCAATAATCAGAGTTTTATTCTCAGCGGGTGTGTCGCTGAGTGGGGAAAACTTGTTTGAAACGTGAAGTGGTTGGTGGGGAACCGTGTGTTTCGATTTTCGACTATGCTTCCCTCGGACAGTAACCCAGCCACTGCCTCCCAGCTGCTCGGGAGCTACCGGGGGGAAGCCAAGCTATGCCGGCCCGCACCAGCTACAGGTGGCTGGCTAACTACTGCTGCATACGATGACTCTGACTCAATGGTGCGGAGCCGTCTCTCTAACTCAGACACCCTCGCCTCCAAAGCTAAAAATAAACTACATTTCTTACATGTATCATTATCACTAAAGGAGGACGAGGAGTAACTTAACATCTGACACGTAGAGCAGGAGAGAGCAGGAGAGGGAGAGACAGAAAAAGAAGCCATTGTAAAGCTAACTGCTAAGCTAAGCTAAGAGTAGGTACACAGTGACACAGTACAGAGGAGAACAGAACAGAAAATGATGCAATACGCTCACCGTAGTACGTAGCTCACTGCTCAGGTGCTGCCGTCTTATCTGCTGGCCATCTTCTCTCACCAGAACTTCAACTGTTGAAAAGTCATTCTGAAGAAGCTCGAGCATGTGACATGGATCCAGGAGAACATGGACTTTTAGTGCGGGGTCTTCAGGATGGCAAAGAAAGAGAGAAAATATCAGTTATTCATTAAATCAATTTGTTTGTGCATTTTCTGTATTCATCTGTGTGTAAGAGCACATTTATGAATTCAACAGTGTACCACCCAGACAACATAGGTACAGTATTCAGGTAATCAACATCTATTCAAAGTTAAGAAGTTAAACCTTATTGTAATCATGATATTTTCAGCTCTCACTCACTTGCACAATGATATTCCACATCAAATTGTCTCAGATTTTGTGTGAGGACAAATTTAGCAGTTTATTGTGGATAATACTTCATCTTAACATGAAACAAATATAACCTGAATTATTTAAATCATTAACAGGTCCCAACTCTCTGTGCTTTAGTACAGAACATACAGTAACTCATTTATTATTAACATGAGCTCAGTACATGGCTGTATTCTTCAAACTATTTCTTGTACTTATTACTTTATATCTTATTTTCATTCCATATGTTATTTATATTTTATATTTCTACTGCTATATTCTGTGTAAGAACATCTGTAATGATTAAGAACTATATTAATAACCATATAAAACTTCCCTGAACTCACACAAAGTTAATTTGTTTTTATTTGGTAACAGTTTGTACAAATCTTAAGACACTACATCAACCATGTAACTTTAATGTCATCCTCTATCACCTACACAGCATATTAGGTTCAGTTGAGTTCAGTTTAGGTTACTGACGGATAATTACTACACAAAGTTTGTTTTTTAATGTCGACATTTACGTCATCATAACGTCAGATAACCATATTTACAGTCTGCAGTTAACCACCAAGGTGAACCTTTAGTTTCTAACATCACACAAACTCATTATTTTCAACATCTTAATAAGAAACATTTCTAACAATTCAGAATGAATTTTTCCCAAGTTTAATAGTGCTGGCTAGATATGTTAACATTAGCATCTTTAGCATGAATGGGAGTCTTGATCGGCTAAACCATTGACCGTAAATAATGGGCTACACTGAGTACAGTTAGCCGACTGGTTTACAAGCTGTTATATAATGTTGAAAGTGCTTGCGCACTATTACATGTTATACGGTTACACCGTCAGCAGCGTACGTAAGGGTTCTCGCGAGAGTATACAGATGATGCACTTGTATGTGATGTTGGCTGGCTACCGTGGATGTGTAATAAAGACAACTCCGGCTAAAAGTGCAAGAAGCCTCCAGTGCAATCTTTTACACAAGCTAATGCTAAACAAGCTAGATCTGTAAATATAAATACCGACACGAGTATGCAGTAAATATAACATTACTATATCACTTACCGAAAAAAACTGAAGCATCAACTTCTTGGATGGTCTGTTAACCGCACAGCAAGCCATGTATGTTGTCAGATATGTGTTAAACAAACTCTCCAAACGAAGTAAAAAAGAGGAGAAATCAGACGGATCAAGCTGCTAGCCTCCTGACCTGCTGACCTGACAGACAGATGCAGCGTGCAGAGCTGTCAATCAAATCTGACACAACCCTTATATGAGCATAGTCGTTTTCCTCAATAGAATAAAATCCGATGAGTTATAAAAAAATTCACCCCCCACAGTGAGAGCACATGAGGTCACTAACTTAGCAGATATATCTCGTTTTTTTTAACCAGGCTGTAAACATGTTAATTTCTGTGGTAAAAACTGGCTTTTTTGGCTGGGGGCTTGTGGCACTTCTGCAGTCAGCCTCAAGCGGAACCTCGAGGAACTGCAGTTTTTTGTACTTCCGCATTGGCTTCATTTTTCGAGACCGGAGGTTGCCCCTTGCTTTTTGCCCTTTTAATTAGTGGTAAAAAACGATTTATACATGTAAAAAGTAACATATAGAACCATGAGAAGCGTAGCACTTACCAACATTTAGCAAAAGTTACAGAGTCAAGAAAAAATCATAATAATATAATTTACCTCTGACAATTTCAATTTTAAAACCGTAATGTTAGACAAATAACTAGATTGATAGAGATAGCCATTAACTATTTATCCTTCTCTATCTAAGCTTATAGATAGCTGTCTAGTTATTGTAAATACCGTATTGGTCTGAATATAAGACGGCCTTTTTCGCCATCGAAATAGGTCCGAAAAAGTCGGGTCGTCTTATATTCGGGGTCTAGTATTCAGAGCGCAGCTCTAATTGTTCGCCTGTCCCTTCAAATGTCAATACACATGACGCGCTCTGGGAGGAGCAGGGGAGCGATGACAGTGGCTGTCAGTAAAATAAACCAATAAAGACGCTTTTAAATAGTGAAATCATTATTTAAATAGAGGGGGAAAGGTTTTATAATAATTCAGACATTTGTTATATTTTCTGTTGTTAATTTAAAGTAGTGATTTCAGTCGGGACTTTAACTCTAGATTAAAAATTGATTCAATTAATCCACGCTTGTTTGTTTTGATTTGGAGGTGGACGTGACGTGCCGATTTACATTTAATTTCGCACAGCATTGTGGGTGGTAAAATACAATTCATTTCCTGAAAGCACGCATCCGATCCATACTGCATGAAACCCAGAAGTTAGTATCCATACTGAAATGTTCAGTATACTGAGGTGGACCCAAAAAATGACTACTGAATGACCACGAAAGTTCAGTATACTGAAACTCCATACTGAATAGTACGTACTGCCTACTGAACTGTGACAATTCAGAAAGGGCCAGTGGCTGTATCCGAATTACCAAGTACCTACTCAATCTTTCAGTAGGCAGTACCTACTATCTGTGCTGTATACTGTTAGTACATACTATTCAGTAGGCAGATATTTGTTCCTACTTCTTCTGATTCATTCAGTATGAAAGTGACGTCATTTACGTTACCCAAACCGGCCGCATCCACCCGTTTTTTTTTTCTTTAGCTTTATTCAAGAAGAGTAATGCGCATATACAGTCAGGTAAACAAAAAACAATATCACAATGTAAATCAAGTAAGAGGCAGATTAAATAACTAAATAACATACAGTAGCCTTCATAAAGAAAAGTACAAATGAAAGACAGTAATATACAGAATATAAAGTAAAATAAACCAATAAAGACACATTTAAATAGTGAAATCATTATTTAAATAGAGGGGGAAAGGTTTTATAATAATGCAGACATTTGTTATATTTTCTGTTGTTAATTTAAAGCAGTGATTTCAGTCGGGACTTTAACTCTAGATTAAAAATTGATTCAATTAATCCACGCTCGTTTGTTTTGATTTGGAGGCGGACATGACGATTTACGTTTAATTTCGCACAGCATTGTGGGTGGTAAAATACAATTCATTTCCTGAAAGCACGCATCCGATCCATACTGCATAAAACCCAGAAGTTAGTATCCATACTGAAATGTTCAGTATACTGAGGTGGACCCAAAAAATGCATACTGAATGACCACGAGAGTTCAGTATACTGAAACTCCATACTGAATAGTATGTACTGCCTACTGAACTGTGACAATTCAGAAAGGGCCAGTGAGAGCGAACACAGCGGGGCGGAGGACGTGTGAGGAATAGGAGACATCGGAGAAGTTTGGCGAGCTTTAGTTTAGTTTAGTTAAAGATGTGGCCTGTATTTTCTCTGTTATTTAAAAATGTTGATAATATTGCTTGATTTTAATTTTGAATCATACTGTACATATTTTGACCTTGTGAAAAACTTTGTTTTGAAAAGTGCCGTAGCATATAACGATAAATAGGCCTACGTTTATTATTGTTATCATTATTACAACAACAGGTGTTTAATTCAATGTGTTTTTAATATTGGGGAGCGATGAGAGCGAACACAGCGAGGCAGAGTGTGTGTGTGAGGAATAGAGAGGAGACAGCGGAGGAGAAGTTTGGCGAGTTTTAGTTTAGCGGTAGTTTAGTTAAAAATGTTGCCTGTATTTCCTCTGTTATTTAAACATGTTAAAAACATGTTGATAATATTGTTTGATTGTTAATCGATTTTAATTTTGAATCATACTGTACATAGTTCGCCCTTGTGAAACACTTTGTTTTGAAAAGTGCCGTAGGCCTATACCGATAAATACGGTATGTTAATTATTATTATAATTATTAATACAACAGGTTCAATGTGTTTTTAATATTGTTATTTTCAAATAAAATGAAGTTCTTTCAAAAAAGTTATTTATAAAAACAAGATCTGGTCTGCAAATCTTTTTTTTCTAAATGTGAGTGTTGAAAAACGGGGGTCGTCTTATAATCAGGGTCGTCTTATATTCGGACCAATACAGTATAACAATTTTCCTTCTCTGTCATTCCAATAGGCTCACCACCGTATAGTAGAGGAACTTGGGCCCCTAAAACTTCAGATACCCCTACCCGAGGTAGAACAAAGCACAACCAGATTTTTTCATAACTTGAACATGTCTAGTTTATGAAACGGATAGTTGTATAAAAATATTTTAGTTTTTAGTTTTTATCAATACCATTTTCAATTTTTGAATTTTTCACACTTAAACACACGTAGTTTAGGCGGAAATTGAAACAAAAATTCAAAATGTATGTATATCAAAGTCTGTCATTTTTTAAGTAAGGACACCAAACATTAAAATATGTAATTTTTATCTTCTTTAGACTGTTATCTCAACATAAAAGCAAGTTATTTGACTTTTCACTTGACCCTATGCTGTCACCAGCCCCTAACAGGAAACGAGTGCAGCCAGGATTTCAGGGTGACCTGGTACAATGGGGCCCTATGGATGTGTATGTGGGAGGAGGTGGCCACAAACAATTGATTAAGACTTAACAACAAGACACAATATAATTGTATTCTGTAATATATATATAATTAAACATGTTATAGTTATTCCTAATACATTTTGTCTCACATTTTCTATCTTTACATATGATTTATATGATGACACTCAGAGTCAACCTGCTGCTTTCAACAATATTGTCACCTATGACATTGTTTTATTTCATTCTAAAAAATTAAAGCATTGTCTTGACATCAGTTGTGAAATATTAATGAACTAAAAAACAGTATTGATATATATATAACCTTGAGTTCTTAGAAATTAAATGTACATCATATAGTTTATTTGTATATCGCCCACACAGCCTGTTGTAGTTTTGTATGTATTTCAGTCATATAGGTTGACGTGTGTTGTATTGAGGGATAAACCTGAGCACCAGGAGAAAACCCATACACACAATGTTGTTTAGGATTGGCCTTTCACAGTCCTATTCAGACTGCCACATTCATCGGCAACAGCACAGCCATCCAGGAGCTGTTCAAGCGCATCTCTGAGCAGTTCACAGCTATGTTCAGGCGCCACCGCCGTTCATGTTAATAAAAGTTTCTTCTGCATTTTTGAAATCTTACTGTGTTTAATAGTATTCACAGGCCACCTTCAAATTAATGAGATGTAACTATGAAGTCAAAGTATTTCTTAGAGTAGAGGCACTACACTGTAGATAAGGTGTAGGAGGAGGGAGAGTTTGAGGAGGAAGGCGAGGAGGAGCTTGCCTAAAGCTTTGCTGTCAAAATCTGCCATGAAAATGTAATGTTCCAACCAAGTGTTTTCCAGTTTTCAGTGTTCTGTCTGCTGTTCATGTTAATAAAAGTTTCTTCTGCATTTTTGAAGTCTTACTGTTGTTGGGGTTGTATTAAGACACACTGGACCAATAGTGGAGAAGACAGGGACGATTGGTCATTGGTCTAAATCTGTTCATGTACATTAAGCGTAAAGAAATGAGCCAACCAACGTTCGAGCTGAGGGGTAGAGGGCGGGGCTCAGTTGTACTATAAAACAGATTGTTGCGCCGTTGGTACACGCTAACAGACACGTTAATTCATTTATAGAAGCAGTCAGTCTACAAAAACAAAAACAAAATGAGGGAAATTGTGCCTCTCCAGGTCGGTCAGTGCGGAAACCAGATTGGTACCAAGGTTAGTACAGCTTTTTATGTTTTTTGTGCGGTTGAAATCGATGTATTTTAGAAAAGATACGCCGCGTCCTCTGTGCTTTTGTGAACGTGTAATCCAAACCTAAAATCTCAAGAGCTGCCCTTATGGGTTGTGATGCGTCGAATTGTAACGAATATAAATCGATTTTCCCAAATTTACAAATCCGATAAATTGTGTTAATGATTTGTACGCCGGTTGTTTGAAGATATCAGTTAACCACTGCGGATGGGATTGATCGTTGAGTGGTTAAAATCATTATTTTAAATCTTATTCGGTGGACGTAATTGTTCCCGCAATGCGAAATATAGGAAGTGAGCGTTTTCGCTCGTCTTGGCCTGTAATGTTATGTAAATTGAACAAAGGTCTGCGTGTTTATGATTAAAACAAAACAAAGTGTCCGCAGTTGTGACCATGTTGGCGGTTAATGACGTAGCTAGTCGCAGCCAACAGGCGTTGAGGCCGCGCGCGGACTGCTGAACGGCGGGAAGTTGTAGTTGAACAATTATCGAATTCATGAGAGCAACCCATCCGGGTACTTTGCCCAAACGATGCCGGCCCCGCCCCTTTCTGGGTGAAATCATTCCATCTGAATGAATGGTGGTTAATGGACAAACTGGGGTCATTACCGATTTAAAGTCTTAAAAAATGAAAACCATACTTTAAAACCGCAAGTATGAGCCTAAATCTGATGAGCAGTGATGTAAACATTTAAAATATGACATTTCTGAACAGAGATCGGCATCATAATGGTATAAAATTAACCATGTATGTGAGTGTCTGTTCAATCTCTCTCCGTCAAACTGCTCAAACGAGTCATCAGAGGAAACTGACTTTAAACACCTGATGAGTCATTATTAACCGTGTTACCCGAGAGGGATCTTTATTTTTAAATAATATTTATTTGTAATAGTTTCTAACAGTGTTCATAGCTGTAATGGAGTGGTTACAGACCTTTATTTTAGAGAAAAGGGGACATAAACTCTGAGTTATCAGCTGATTTAGAAAAGAATAACACATGTAAAGTCACCTGGATGATATTAAAACATTTTGTATTCATACGTGAGTGTAAATAATGATGAGTGGGGCGAGACGAGGTGTTATATCGAGCTAGCAAACTTTTTATTTTGACATTTATTTTTCAGTAAGAGGATTTGGTGTAGTGTTCCTTCATTTAGACATTTTCACCAACATATTTATGTGACAGTTGAAACATTGTTAATACGTTAGTGATTGAATGTGTGAAGAATCTGTTAACAGACTTCTCTTCTGTCACGGAGAGATCGCTGCCTTAAAGCCAGCAGGAACATGACAGAGGTCCCACAATTCACCACTTTAATCCTCTCTAGTTTCAGTCCAAACCCACAGAGCTCTTCTTTTACCCTCCTGTGTCCTTTGTAAATCAAAACCCGATACTAAATTGTGTTTTTAAAATAGTTTGAAGTAGAAAAAGCTTCGCAATCGCGTTTAATCGCACAGCTACCAGTGTTTTCTAATCTACCGCCGAAACATTCTCAGAGCTTAGTACTGAGTACATAAATAAACATATAAACTAAAGCTATAGAAATAAAACACATAAATACACACACACTAAATTGGCTCCTACATACCGGCCCCATGTGAAAAAGTGTTAACACACAATTACCCAAATCAATAAAATGAAAGGAGCCAAAAGTCTGAATGGGTGTGTGAGTCTTTCATCCATCTGCTCTTTACCAGTCCTACACCTCTAGTGGCATTCACTGTTTTGTAACAGGCCTTTATCTATTTCATTTTTAAACTTTTGGTCCATCAAGGTTACTGTCAGTTGCTCAATACTAGACAGTGGCCACTCCTCTGCCTTGTTTGGAAAACTTTTGGTCCTTCTAACCAGTCTTTGAGCAGTGAGTCCTTACATTACTGAACAATCAATATATATTCCACTCAGATGATGAAAATCAGATTGGCAGTGGCTGTAGGGCAGCTTCTCTTCCCGTAGTCATCCCACCTCCTCGTACAACACCGTTCACAACCCACCCCAATAGGGTTCGAACGGCATATGGTCCATTGCCAGAGCTATTAATCATTTCCTGGGGTTCAAGAAGCTTTGAGGCTTTGGATCCAATCAGCAACTCCACGTCAGCATCCAGACAGGGAAACTGTATTCTTTTGAGGTGAGGACATTTGCTGATGTCCTCCTGAGTAAGAATATTGTCTGTGGTGACAGGCATGCTCTTTTGAGTGTAAACATTGGACAGATCATAAAACTGAGTACCACTGAAACTAGCTACCTCTAATCCAGGTACGAGAAGTGTGTCTGTTGTGCTCTCCTGACCCATTGTAAGGAGAAGTATCCTGGTTTTGGTGCCATTTAGATTCAGTTTTTTCCTTAGATTTTCTGTGCAGAAGTTTGCAGAACTTCCAGGGTCCAAGAAAGCATACATTTCCAAAATGTTTTTTCCACCTTTTGACTTGTACAGGTATTATTGGAAGAACACAGTCATGGTTATTTATTAATTATTAATTATTTTTGGTTTGGTTATGATGTGAAGAACTGTGGGATGCTTTAGATGACATATACTACAGGTGTGGTGATCTGTACATTCCTTGCTAATGTGTCCAGTTTTTAAACAGCCAAAGCATATTCCTTTTTCTTTGAGGAGATCAATCTTTTCACTGTTAGTCAAATTCTTGAGATATGCATATTGCTTTAAATCATGACTACCGTTACATGCACAGCAAAGAACAGTTTTACGATGTCACATTTGACATTTTGCTAATTAATTCCAAAATGATTTAAAAAATTAATTTAAAAAAAATCATTTTTCCTCTAATTCCATGTCCGTGTAATTCAGCCTGAATCCACTCCTCTTGGATCAGGACAATCCACATTTTGAGGTAAGAGTTTTTCCAATCGTGCACTGCAAAGTCTTTAACAACACCTACTGGAGGTTTTTATCCAGATAAAAATCAAGATTGGATTAACTGATCATATTCATTTTCAGAATTGTTTTTTCTTTCAGCAACCCCTCGTCAATGTTTAATATAATGTGGTAGCTTTAATCTAATCAGATGACTTTTGAACAACTGGGCCCTGATATCTAAATCCTGCCCCACACATGGTCTTGTATGATTCTATGAGCATATCATAAATCAGCCTTTTAGTGCATGTATATGTTTACATGCTTACAGTTTGTTGGTGTTTGCTGTGGAGCTTCTTAGTTAGTTTATCCTCATTTCAACTCTAAGCCGATCAGAGCACCGAGCTGCTCTCTCCTGCAGATCAGTACGAATCAAATGGAGGACTGAAATTTCCAAAACATTTCAGAGACACATTGTTTTTAGTTATTTTCAGAAAAACAAAAAAAATCAATTGCCCCGATGTGACTGACTGATTTGTTACATTTTTGAATAACTAACTTGAATAACTCTTTCAAGACCGATGAGGTCCTGTTGTTTTCACAAACCCTTCCTGTAGATTCTCTGACACTGAATATGGAGCCAGATTTGAGGTCACAGTCATCCACATCGATAAGCTGAAGCTGAAATGCTATTTGAGCAAGTTGAATATTCAACTTTATTTTGGATGTGAAATATTTTTATTGCCCTGGATTTAAGATTACAAACTATTCTTGAGATTGTTTCCTACCATGAGTTATTTAAATCCAAATATATCACATGAACCCTTTATAATAAGAAAGATATCATTGATTAAGAACCCTCGTCAGTCATTCTTTGACTGCTGGAGCGGTAAAATCAGGGCTATGGTTTTTTTTGTTCAAAGTCAAGGATAAAGAAAAAGGCCTTTGGTAGTCTTTTTTGAAACTATCCTGTGTGATAAACACACGTACAAATGTGTTCAAATCAGATTAACTGTGCTATTCTCATCATTTATTGTAGTATATTGTTTATTTATGTATTTTTGAGGTGACAAAACTACATGTGCCATGTTCAGAGGTTCAACAATGTCAAAGAGCTTTCTTTAGCAGAAAAGATGAATGGGTTTAAAAGCTGTGAAACTGGAACGTAGAACTGCTTGTTCTGTTTTGTGGCCGGTAGAGGGCAGCAGAAGAGCAGGTCAGTGTGATGATGCTCACGTTTTTTCCTCTGATGCTGACTTCAGTGATGGACAGGAACTGACAGGGAGATGTGTTCAGTGTTTTATCTGCTGTTGTCATGACTGTAAAATTATTATTTTTTTATTAAAATAATGTTGTTTAAAACCTTTTTGCATGTTAAAAACAAAAAAAACTAACAAAGTTCACAATGCAAGAGAGGACACATTGAAGGCTTTGTACTATTGTAATATTGTTGATGTGTAAATATATGCCCATGTTTGATATGTTGTTATAATTTATGGGTTGAAGAAAATAGTCAACCACAAAGCAATACGTGTCCCCTCGTGTCCCCTCGACCCTCAGACAGCTGAAGCCACATGTCTTTTCTAAAGCTGTGTTTTACTATGTCGAATTTGACTGAAACAAATAAATTATAGGTTTTATGTGACATCTGTGTCGGCTTGTGTTTTTTGCCTTGTGCTCTGTCACTGTTATTGTAAACAAGTGCATGAGTATGTCAAGTCCATTAGACCAATGTTATCAGACTAGCAGTGTCTGATATCATACTCTCTGAGGCCCATAAGAGGACACAGACTTTAAGTAGCCTTGCAGTAAACTTTTACTTTTGGCTTGAAGGAGAGCCAAACAATGCTGGAGAGAAGGAACACCGTTCACATCAGTACGGTAGAACAGAAATGAAATGGAAAGACTTTATGCCTAAAACGATTGGCTTTTGTTTGTGCTCCTTGGGAAATTTGTTATGAGCAATTTAAAAAGTTTGTTCTATTCATCTGTTTAATTCAACAATTAGTTATTTTGTTCTTTCACATTCAAGGCTCTCTATGGCCTTTCTGGATGAACTAGTGGTCTCTTTGGCTCATGTTCAGACACTGTAGTTGTCTCAGTGATATAAAAAAAATGATATTCAACTGTCTCTGTAAGCTTTTCAATATCATCCCACAGTGCAGATCAAGTGCTTCAAAGACAGAGACTATGACACCAACATGCTGCAAGGCACATTGTAACAGGTACCATGGTATTGCATTGACAGCAAAAAAAAATCTTATTTGACTTAGACTATAATGTTTTTGTTTTGGTACCCCCAAGTTTGACTTAAATGAATAAAATTGGGATTTTCTGTGACCTTCCTGAGTGATTTAATTGTTTTTGTCAGACTTCTGCTTAGACATTGTGCAGTTGTCCTTGGCTGATGAAGAGTTCAGACTGAGAGACAGCCAGGAAGAAGGATCATACATGTGGTCTGACGGGTCTTCAGTTGACCTTTTTCATACGAACATCAGTGCTCATACAAATACAACCGAGCTGTAGTCTGATGACAACTGATTGTCCATTACTACTAACCTCATAAATACATTTGAATATTTTGCAGTTACTATTAAATTCTACAATTCACTTAGCAGACGCTTTTATCCCAAGCGACGTACATCAGAGAGTAAGTACAACACAAGCAAGGATCTAGAAAAAAGGGAACAATGTCAGTAAGAGCAAACGATCAGCTTTGAGTCTGATTGGACACACAGGTGCTGACAGGAAGTGACCAGAGGCAAAGCACAACATTGACAGCAGTTCTTGAGAGCTCTAATCAGTATAGAAACCATCTTATAAGTCATCGTTATCAAACAAAAACCATCGTCACAAGCATCATCATCATCAATAATATGGAGACCATCATCATTAAGTTAGTAGGTATTC
Source organism: Labrus mixtus (assembly GCF_963584025.1). Classification (NCBI taxonomy): domain Eukaryota; kingdom Metazoa; phylum Chordata; class Actinopteri; order Labriformes; family Labridae; genus Labrus; species Labrus mixtus. The sequence goes on from NC_083634.1 coordinate 5,815,932, forward strand.
ATGAAAGAGCTGGGTCTTTAGCTTTTTCTTAAAGGTGCAGAGGGACTCTGAAGATCGAATGGAGTTTGGAAGTTCATTCCACCACCGGGGGGCGACAGAGGAGAAGAGTCTAGTCAGAGACTTAGGACCCTGTTGTGGAGGTTGGATCAGACGCCTTTCATTGGCAGAGCGTAGTGGGCGGGAGGGAGTGTAGACCTGCTATTTGTCCCCGTCAGTCATCATTAATCCTCGATGAATGAACTGTCTTCACACACAAAGTGAGCAGGACTCTCGTTCAGAGATCAGAAATGACTCATTGATTTGAGATATAATTAAAACACCCCAAAATTATTTTACCGATTCTCACATGTGGCAAGAAACTTAAATTTCATTTTTTTGATAGTGAATCAGAGAGCACATTTCACAGGAAGGGATGCTGAACCAATGATTGTTTCCATATTCAGTCGATCTGATCATTGAAAATCTCTCCAACAACTTCCCACAGCCTGAAGGTAAGTCTTCAAACTGCTTTGTTTATCCAAAAAAAAAAACCATTCCTCAACCCAAGGACTCTTTATTTAATATCATGAATGACAGGAAAGCAGCACATGCTCACATTTAGAAAGACATGTGAAACATCTTTCAGTTGGTTAATTAACTGCAGCCCTCGTCTGTTTCTTCTGGTAGAGCTCATTGATGGATTGAATCTCCCTCTTTGCACTTTTCATTCCTCTTGAGCCCACACTTCAGCTCTCTCTCTCTTCATCTTAAAATGATGTAAAGATAGCCAAGAAAATCAAACTTGTTCCATCTTGAACTGCAGTGCCAAATGAAAAATGAATTACTCTAGTTCATGAAATCACTGTTAATGTTTTGTGTTGGACAGAGGAAGAAGAGGAAGGTGATAACTTTATCACATGAAGAAGACCTCTAGTCAAATGTTGTGATTTTGATGGAATAAAAAGTTTGTGGCATTGGAGCAAGTGTGCGGGCATATCTTCTTCCTCAGTCTGTTGTTTTTGCCCTGCACCTATGTAATGTGCATATAACTACCCTATTTTTCTTTGTGTTGGAAAGCAACTTAATTGATATCCCTTTGTTAATGTCCTGTATTTTTACAACGATATGGACCTATGGGTCTGAAATAAAGTATTAAGTAAAGTATACATCAGCCCCTTGAGTGGTTTAGAAAACCTCAAATAAATATTTTGTTATAAAACAAATACCTTGGAAAGAGAAAAAGGGCGATTTCTGCAGGAAGCAAAGCAAACTTTTAAGAAGCATATTAATTCGACATTAAACTATACGACTGTTTCAAGTTTTGTGGCAGTTCAGGAAATCGTAAGTCATGGGGAGGAGGACATGAAATAATCAATAAAATGGGCTATCAGAAGTTAGACCTCAAAAACAACAGCAGGTGAGATGACAGAGTGCCCAGGTACAGAAGCTGCTCTAACTATCTTAAAAAGACAGAGTAAGAAGCCTCTGCAATGACTTCTCATTTAAAGTTGTTAGTTTAAAGTTGTCATTTAGTTCTATTAGAAATGTGAGTGGGCTTAGACAGGCTGTATAAACATCATTGAAAGGTTCAAATAGCCTAGCCTATATTTTGCGGCTCCAGACGGATTTTTTTGGGTGGAGCTACTGGCAAAAATGTCTCTTTTGCAGACCCAGCCAACATCCTGCGTTTTGGTTATTTTTGCAAGCGCATCCATTTTTTTTTCTCAATCCTTGTTCACAAGACAGAACATTTTCTTTTTTTTTTCAACTTCTCTTTATTGGGGTTTTTTCTTTTTTCAAATACAGATACAAAAAAACAAAAAAAACAATCCGAGACATGAATATTTATGCCTCAAACCAACACAAAAATCTAAATAAATACATAAAAATACAAGATATAAAAAAAATCAGTAAAACACAAATATAATACCAAAATAATAAGATAAAAAGATTTAAATAGTAATAATAATACAACTTGGAGGATGTCTAGTGCTCTGGATTTTACTAAATTAATATTTTTTCCTGGGGTTGTTTTTGTTATAGTAGTCTATAAATGGCTGCCATATTGAGTAAAACATATTTATCCTTCCTCTCAGGGTAAATTTGATTTTTTCTAACTGCAAATGCTTCATTACATCATTCATTAAAGCTTGACAAACTGGAGGATTTTTTTGTTTCCAGTTCAGCAGAATTAATCTTCTTGCTAACAGTGTTACAAAGCATATCACATTCTTCTGGTTGTTTGATAAAGAGAGCTCCATAGCAGCTGACCCAACCCCAAACATTGCAAGAACCGGGTCTGGATTGATATGTTCAAGACAGAACATTTTCAAACACAAATTCATTTTTTATCATTGTTTAATTCAAATACATACCGTTTGCCATATGCCAACGGTCAAAGTAGTGGGTCATGTCCGGTCTCTGCTCCCCCAAGAACTTCTACCCCATATGTCTGTGGGTGACAATGGCCTTGATCCAGATCTCTTTACTCTCCATGACAGACAGACTTTGCTCAAAGCCCTCCTTCTCCATCCTTAAGCTGTTTCCAACTTCATTGCTCTGCCAAACAAAAGAAGTAGACAAATGTTCTGCAACGTTCATACAAAAGAACTAATATGATTCCTATTTGCAACAGTGTATCAGTGTTATACCTGCACTAGCTGAATGTCAATGACCTTGTTTGTTTTGAGTTCCATCATAGTGGAGCCCCCACACTTGGCAGATTGTACTGCAATTATAAGATAAACGCAGAAAAATATTTTCTTTTCTTTTTATGCATTAATGGACAATAATTACCACGGAACCACGGAAAGCTTTTCTTTGACTGTCAGCATTTTTAAGACGGTGTTTTTGGGCTCGCCATATCTGTACATTGCATTCTGCGTCACCATATTTCTTCGCTGCTTGGCAGCTGATTGTCGACTCTGCTAGTTTTATCACCAGCATCTTAAAGTTAGCATCAAATTTGTCAAATTTGTCTGTTAACTTGCCCCACTTTTGAGCAGCCTTATTCGGACCGTCACCGTGCGTCTGCATCATTCAGGCGAACTGTCACTGTTGTGAGTTTTGATTGACCGCTCCTCCAGTCATGAGGGGCACATTCAGGTTACGGGGATTTGGCGCCACCTGCTGTTGTGGATCTATATTGCTGTTTAAATGTCTAAACCTCAAATATAGTACGACCCCTCTTTTTTCAGATATATTCATAAGGAAAAAAACGTGTTGTATATTCGGGTCAATACGGTACAAGTGGAACAGAACCTGTTATTAATAATTTGGTCCTCTCTCACCTGTGATATCTTAAAAAAAAGATGAGCCTGTGAACAGAAGCGCTGCACACACAGTTGAAAGTTTCCTGCAGGTATGTTTTTTACCATTGGCTGGCTTGACCACTGATAAAAGTACTTGCAAGTGAGTACAGCTCTGCTTTACATGTGGGGGTGTCCCAACAACTGATGCAGTAATGCCGCAGCTCCCGGTGCAAATGGGACATCTTTTGAATTGTCTTCATGGACAATGTACTTGGTCTCTCAAAGTAGCAACACATAGCCTACAGTTTTAATCATTGACTGATTAATTATTAAAGGTTAAGATTAATAAAAAGTTATTATAAGTAAAGTGACATTGTTGTCACGTCGGGGAATATTGCTCTGCTCACACTCCTCTCATATTTATCCACATGAATCATGAGTGTGATTTAATAAAAAAATATTGTTTGAAGTAGTGTAGATGGCATTCAAATCTACTACGATCATGCTGATGGATTGTTTTCATGAAAAAGTGAGCGTTTGAGCTTTGATTATGCTTGATGAACTCTTCATCCTTCAATATTGTTTTGTTTTTTTCACGTTTTCAAGCTGGTCAACATCTGCTCAAGGATTTTACATGTGTTTAGGAAAATGCTGTACCACTGATTTGCTGTGAAACAGACACAGAAAATATGAATCTACAATCAGTTATCTTAACGCACAGACTTGCGTGTGGCTGTGTGTGAAAACATAGTGTGGTGGAAGGTATTGAAGAGTGCACTTACACAAAGTGCTTCATGAAAGGAATGGTGCAGGCACTGGTCTGGCAGGGCAAAGAAAAGAGCAAGATTGCAGGAAGCTGGGGCTGGGCAACAGGCCGAGGTGCTCCAACTGAAGTGGATGCAGACCATCTCCTTTGACATCTCGAGGAAAACACAGGCACATTAGTACATAGACACCAGCTTAAAAAAATACAAGCTGGGGCCGTCACAATGTACACACAAAACAATGTACACAAAAACATATGATGTTGACATTATTAAAACTAAGGCCTATGTGACTTTAACCTCTGAATTCTGATGGCTGATGGGAGCTGATGGGAGCATGAGCCAGAAATTACAAAAAGACACAATAATACATACTTGCTCAATCAATGTAGGTGTTCTAATGTTTTGAATGGGTCTTGAAATTCACCTGTGGTTAAGAAGTGTGTAAGTTTCAGCTGACATGTAGGCAGCTCAACCAGGTTTAGACTGCAAATAAAATAATATCAACTTGCTGAAACTCTGAACCCAGTTTCCTGACAAAAGTTAATTTCAAGCTCTGGTTATGACAAAGTAACAGTGGCAAAATAATTCGGACTTAATATGGAGAGACAAGTAATAAGTGAAAGCAGCAGGAGGAATAATAACTCATGCTCATATAACTACAAATCAAGCAAATAACTGTGCAACGTCCTGTCGTATAGGTTCACTTTGCTAGTTTTCTGTCTTGTTAATAATGAGCCTGGCCTCTTAGGCTAACTCAAAGTCTGTCTTCTTGTTTGACATTTCATAAATATGACCACTGATGACTGACTTGTGCTCTTAATTTCTCTAGTTTCTAATATCATACGAACCTGGAAGTGTTTTACAACTCGACAAAGTCAGCTGGTTTAGGTATCATAATATTTTGTTGTAAATCCCCTCGCATAGTTTAGCGCACCTCGCCGTACTTCCGGTGCCAAACTGCGCAGCCGCGTACGATCGCTAACATACGTCATCATTGTTTCAAACATCAAAGCATTGAGTCGACGCGTTGATGTTCTTTGATCTGTCTGACGTCATAACACTACATAACTTTAGGTTATTAATATAACCCCGGTTCTCTGAGTAGCATGAGTGAGTGTCTCTCTCAAGTTAAGTAGATTTCGGATTTTCAGATCAAGATTGTGAACAGACAGTTGTCAGCAAACTCTCAAACTTATCAGAATAATTATATCCCTTCAACTGAACCCAGAGAAGTCCATCAAAGCGAACACTCACGAGATCAAACAAATAGGAGAAAACAGAAAAAGTCTAATCTAAGTCTAAAGCACAATGGATCCATCTGAAATGGAAAAGGAGGAAGAAATTGACGTAGATGAATTTGCCGAGTGGCTCCTCAAGAGGGCAATGAAGACGGCCCATGAAGGCCTCCAAGAGATAAGCGAGAAAGAAGCCATGTGGGAAGCCGAAGGCATAGACTATGAAGAATACTGCCGGAGGTTGGATGATTATTATGATGAGTATTATGCACGCCGCGAGATAGAGGCTGAACGTGATACAGACTATCGGGCTTTGTTTCTTGAATCGAAGCGAAATGAAATCACACCAGAGAAAGAGAAAGTTCCTTCAACTTTGTCCTCCACCGATTCATTTGTGAAGCCTGAGGTCATGGTGGAAGAACATGTTAGAAATAACACACCACCTGCAGAGGTTAGAGAGATGAGATCTAGCTCTCCCCTTCCTAAAGATTCATCTCCATCCAGATCAGTGTGCTCCAGTGAGGCTGTAACGATCGACACAGAGCAGGGGATAATTAATATGGACACAACTCCATCCCTTTGCAATCATTTGGAAATGGATGAACTTTATGAGTTTGCTAATACAGAGGAAAACTTTGTTGAGCAAGAAGACCCGAGCTCTGTCCTTGTGGAAGTAGCATCTTTAGCTCTTAGAGACAATTCCTCTACCCAGACTGATGCTCCTGTCCAAGACAAGACCAAGGATATGTGTAGAGAATCTGAAGAGAAGAATGACAAAAATGATATCAAATTGGTTGTGTTTGGTAATTCGGAGCAAAATGAAATCACACCAGAGAAAGAGAAAGTTCCTTCAACTTTGTCCTCCACCGATTCATTTGTGAAGCCTGAGGTCATGGTGGAAGAACATGTTAGAAATAACACACCACCTTCTGCAGAGGTTAGAGAGATGAGATCTAGCTCTCCCCTTCCTAAAGATTTATCTCCATCCACCTCAGTGTGCTCCAGTGAGGTTGTAAAGATCGACACTGAGCAGGGGATAGCAGGGGTTGTGAAGCAAAATGAATTCACACCAGAGAAAGAGAAAGTTCCTTCAACTTTTTCCTCCACCGATTCATTTGTGAAGCCTGAGGTCATGGTGGAAGAACATGTTAGAAATAACACACCACCTTCTGCAGAGGTTAGAGAGGTGAGATCTAGCTCTCCCCCCTCAAGGAGCCACAGAAATGCAGATATCAAAGGTGAAGTCCCAGAGAAGAAGTCAAAGAGGTTGAACATCGTCGTCAAACAGAAAAAAAAGGTAAAGTTTGACACAGAGGTGAGGATAATTAATATGGACACAACTCCGTCCCTTTGCAATCATTTGGAAATGGATGAACTTTATGAGTTTCCTAATACAGAGGAAAACTGTATGGTGGAAGAACATGTTAGAAATAACACATCAACTTCTGCAGAGGTGAGATCTAGCTCTCCCCCCTCAAGGAGCCACAGAAATACAGATATCAAAAGTGAAGTCCCAGAGAAGAAGTCAAAGAGGTTGAACATCGTCATCAAACAGAAAAAAAATAATGTGCAGCCAACTATTTCTGACAAACAAGTTGGAGTCAAGTCAAATAAGGGCAAGAAGAAGGAGAAAAATACTCCAGGACCATTTCTCTGTTGCTGTGACTGCGAAGTCTTGGAATAGATACCCTCTATACCTCACCAACCGTTCCTTTTCTCCCCTTTTATCTCCCCCTTTAGCTCCACCCCCTCCCCAAACCTTTCACTTTATCACCTTATTCCCTCAGTTGTATAAAAACTGAAGCTGATAAAGTTGATTGTTGAAATTATAAATAGTGCACAACAACTGCACAACTTGTTGAAAAGTAATTAATATTAGACCCTAGCTTTCCCTTGTTGGGCCACGCAGGCTTAGGACAGTCAAACCATGGACTTTGAGTTATTTACTGAGATGGCCTAAAAGAACTCTTTATCCCAGAATTCCCTGCGGCACTTCACACCTACGTGTGACGTAAAGGGGGGACCGGAACCTGAGGGAGACCCCACAGGAAGGCGGCCAGGTGATAAAACTCTGAGACTCCCCTCGTTCATCCTCTTTCCACGAGCCGACTTAAAGTGCTCGGAGATACAAGCTCACCTCCTGTTTCCTGCAACAAACTTCCTTTGTTTTAAAGTTTTTGGCGCGCAGGTAATCCGCGGCCGGCAGTGTTCCAAATTCCGAGCTCGGATTGTCCAGTGAACGCATCTCAGTTTCTCGGAGAGTGTTAGGCTATAACAGTTAATCAGAAAGATAACGGCCTTATTCCGTCCTGCACGAAAGGACATAAACGGACATCTTTCCCCTCGACGGAGAACCAACGAAGCCGCTCTTGCCGTAAGGAACCCTCGCCGCCATCAGACGCCTCTACACCAGGACGGACAGAAGATCTGTTTTTATCGCCGGACTCCCTTTTCCTTCACCAATCGCAGGCAAAGCGATCCACAAGTGAGGCTTAATTAGGTCTGGGCAGAATTAGCTTTAGAGAGTGTTTTTAACAATTGTTTGATTTGTGCAGAAACTGTCATTTTTATCTTTGTTGGACCGCTGCGTCCTGAGTTTTACCGACTTAAAACTCTTGTTGTTGTTTCGGACCGCTGCGTCCTATATGTGTTCAGCGTAACAGCGTTATAACCGGGTATTATTCTTCTGATCAGAAAGACCAGTGTAAGCCGTATTAACTTGAATTCGGCCACTGGTTTGTTTCTGTGAATGAAGGGAATTACTCCGAGTTGTGACGCGGGAGTTAGACTGTGATCCGGCCTCTTCAGGCACGCATTTCTCTCTTCCTCTACGCTCCTCTTTTCCTCCCATTTTCTCCCCTCTTTCTTTCACACACATATTCTCGGGTAGACGTATATCGGGAGACTAACTCCCCCACCGCGCCATTACGCACATAGGCCATACGTGCGCACACACAAAGAGAGAGATTTATACACTCAAGGCTATCCAGACGCCTCAGAGACACATATCGTGTAGGGCCGAACTCGGTCCCTTGCAGACATTAAGGCCACATTAGGTCTTTGTTAGGCGTGCGCCATCGGAAAGGCGACCACGCGGGACGGAGTACCCTCCCCCCCCTCTCTCTTACGCACACGCACGCATATACCCAGGCCTTTGTTAAGTGCGCCATCGTGAGCGACCACGTGGGACGAAGTGATCTCCTCCTTTTCTTCTTCCCCCCTCTCTCTCTCTCTCACACACACACACACACACATTCACACCCCTTCCACAAGCCTTGCTTGGTAATGTTTGTTTGCTTAGATTAGTTTATAATAGTTATTTGTTGGATTAAGTTCATTGATTTTGGATTGATGTTGCTTTGTTTAAATAAATTCTGTTATAATTTAAGAGAGCAGTTGTTTGTGATTACTGGTGTATTTGCATTGTGATATAAGCTGGGTGCGAAGGCTTTGTGTACGGATTTCACGCCTTCAATTTATTAAATATAGTTATTAATTATTAATAATATTAGTAATTAAATAACTAATCTGAGACTGATTTGAGTGATATTTTGGTTATATTTCCCTGAGTACAGGGTGGTGCCCCAAAACGAGATTAAACATAGTTTAATGATATTTTATTTATATTATTAATAATTAGAAATAATTATTAAAGAATATAACCAAAGTTGACTTGATACAACCCCAACAAATGGTGCCCCGTGTGAGGCCTTCAATAAACCAGCTTTATTGCACTGTAAATGCACAGTAATCCGAACTTAAATCCCAAAAGGGATCTTTCTGAAGAAAATTATATTTTCTTTAAATTTTTGTTGTTTAACCAACGCACACATCAAGCTGTGGCTTAGTTGTGTTGTATGTTGTTGGTTAACGGTTAAAGCAATAACTGTTGTCCCCTTTGTGTCCATACAACAATTGGACATAAGGATGCAGCTAGTGTGACTTTCTCAATGAACTTGATTTGTTGCATTAATCCAGATTTTGATCCTGAAGTATTCTACTAAAGGATTGTGGTGCTCCTTGTTGTTTGAGAGCCATTTGGCCAGATGAGAGTGTAACCTCATCATTGTCACATAGCCAGCTGTCCGAGAGGTGTGAGTTCCTCCCTTCCTTTGAGGACTTGAGGTGTGAATCCCCTCTCCTAGCTTCCAGGATAGACTGCAGTGATCAGTTGGGAAACCTAGATAAGATTTGCTCTGGTGATGATCTAGCTTTGTTTAGCTTAGCGGCTTTCTTAACAGTAATCCACTGTGGTTCCATTTTATCACGAAAATGTGTACCAAGACCCTAGGTGAGCCGGGAGCTGAGACTCCTTTTGGATCAGACGACGGAGCACTGCAAAAAACTGCTGCCGGTCTGACGAACCTCTCCTCAGAGGAGAGTGCCAACCTATATAGCTATTCAATTAGCATTAGGGATAAGAAATTAGAGGAGCTAGTTGATCTTGTCAACCACAGAGCCAGGATCACCCCTAATAAAGACAGAATGTATGCAGAAGACATACATCAACCATGGGCCAAGGCTCGCTGTGGATCAGACGATCCACCCCTTCAAGACGTAGTTGCTAATCTTATCCACCTCCCTATAGGGCAGCTCGACAGTCTGAACTCCTACACCCTCAGCACATGTGAAGAGAAACTAAAGGGCTTGGTTGAATATGCAAATCAACCAACTGGGAAGCCAACACGCACAACTTCAGATGTTCTAGGCAAAATTCTCCTCCTTTATCAGCGCAAATCAAATGTGCAAAATGAGATACACCGGGCACAGCTAGCCCGGGTACAAGAAGAAGGACAGATCCTGCGGGACGACTTCGAAAGATTGCAGGATAAACTAAAGACCTTGCAGGAAAATTGCAAGGCCCTGCAGGAGGAGAATAAAACACTGCATGAAAGCAGCAAAATGGCCGAACAGAAGAAACGAAGTGACACGGTACCCAGATTTCAGGATAGGCAGATAAGTACTGCAGCCCCCATGTCAGCTGAGGAAACCTCAGACGAAGGATGGGAGACTGAACCAAGCACATGGAGGAGGGAGACAGACATGTTGAAGGATCTGGAGGAGAGGGGAAGATACCGCCGGGTCGACCCAGGCACAAAAGCGCACACGTCCTCAGACTACCCGGTAAAGAGCTGGGTGAGTAAAGATGAAGGGTGCCACGCCTCCCCAGACCATGAAGCACCGTCATGGGGAAATGCCCCAAGGCCCCCGCGTTCTGCAATACGCTTTGAGCCAAGAGAACCCTCACCCCGCAGGAAGAGGGACTTCACGCCCCCTAGAGATAGGGAGGAGGCACGGGTCCAATCGGGCACCGAATATTACCTGTCCCACGATAGACGGCCACGTCTGAGCCGAACACAAACCCCGCCACGGTTGCAACCGTACTACCGTGACAACCACAGGGCTTACAATTCGTCAGACGACTCGGACGGCCCTCGCCAGCCTTCAGGTCAGGGTCTGCGAACCAGGCAGATAGAACCTCAGGCCAAAGATCTGAAGCGTTTTGACCCAGATAGCCCAGATTCAAGTATTAACGACTACCTTAGAGAAGTCGACCATTGTCTCCTTGACCTGCCTCATGCATCCTCACAGGAAAAACTGAAACGGATCTGGAAGACTACGGCTAGGAGTGTCCGTGCTTTCATGGGGACACTCCCACCAAAGGTCCGATCCTTGCAGAAAGGAAACAAATCTGTTAGTCAGCACTTACAAACTGCCAAGCAGAAAGTGTTGGACATGTTTGAATTAATTCAGGGAGTACAGGTAAGCATGGAGCAAGACATATCGTCAGGATATGACTCCGATCCTGGACCAAGCCCCTCAAGAGATCAAACAACCCTGCTGAAAAAGCTCAGTAAAGAACCGAGCAGCCAGGACAACCAAAGGACTGAGGAAATAAGTCTATTTTTCCCTGATTTTGACTGTGGAGCCCCCCTCCTTGGGGAAACACCCCAGTTCCCTGACAGCTGTGACACCCTTTCACACCTTCACAGGTTGGAATCACCACATAGGAAGGGGGGTGACTTCTCAGCCCCCAGAGGCAGAGATAACACCCAGCCCCCTCCTGCTACCTGTAGGTTCCCATCGCAGGATTTACAGCTGAGGAATATCCAAACCTCAGATGACTCGGATGGCTCCCTTTTACCCAGAGATCAAAGAATGCGCATAAGGCTCATTGAATCTATGGCACAGGATGTAGAGCGGTTTGACCCAGATAACTCAGACCGCTGCATCGATGATTACCTCAGAGCGATTAACCTGTGTCTCAGTGATGTACCTGATGCATCCACAAGAGAAAAACTCAGGCTGATCTGGAAGACAACTTCCAAGAGTGTCCGTAACTTCACGACTACCCTTCAGCCTGAGATCAGATACCAGTACTCTGCGCTCTGCAATGCTTTGCGCCAGGAATACTCCACCTACATTGACCCTGCATCTGCCCTTCTTAGTGCTTTCAGTGTCCTGCACCAGAAGCACGAGGCCCCCAAAGATTATTACTGGCGCCTAAGATCTGCATATTTCCAGGGACGTGAGGCTCCAGGTTTGGAAGAGAACCAAACTTTCAAGTCCATCTTCATGCACAATCTGCATGGCTGCGTGCGGTCAGATGTCACCCTGCATAGTCGTACACATCAGCTTAGTATGAAAGAGATCAAGAAATTCGCACAGGTGGTTTGGCAGACACGCTTATGTCACGTGACACGTGAGGGCAACAAGAGACCACATCACTGGCAGAATAGAGAACAGAGCCAGGGGGGTGAACGTGGGACTCAACCACAGAGTAGGTTCCAGCCTGGAGAACTGAGAACTACCAGATCCAAACGGAACTCTCGGGATGGCCGTAGCCTGAGACAGAAGGGTAGGTATAACCGGAGTTCCTACGAGCTCCCTAAGGAAGCAAGTTCTGCCAGGGAGTTGGAGCGCATGAAAGAGGTGGTAGGTCAGGGGGCCTCCCTCGCTTACAGAGAACCTGATTCTGACTCCACATAGGAGTGGGGTATAGCCTCCATTCTGGAAACACAACAATGTCACTCTCCCGACATGAATGTTTCCTAGTCCCTGTTTTTGTGTTTTGACATTGGTAGGGAGACACATAATGTACATGTACATTTACACACCTACATGCCACAAACACCTTCCCACAGGCTTACTCCTGCCCAGGCTAGGAGTTCACAAATCTACACCTGATACTCTTCTCTTTCTCTCCTCCTCTTGTCTGTTTGTTTCATTTGTTTTGTTAAAGAATGCACCTTGAGTAGCAAAGCTTTGCTAATGCCTGGTTATGTTGTATGCCTAGCTTTAGACATAATTAGACAGTCTGCCCAGACTTTGCCTCAGTGTCTGCCCAGACCGAATGCCTCTCAAAATGTATGGACTGTTGCTCACTAACTATTTGAACGTTTGTCTCCTAACACATGGACTGTTGGCCCTATTTGCCCTAAAGACTGTGACCCGCAATCCCATTCTTCAGGACAAAGGGGGGATGTTGGGCCACGCAGGCTTAGGACAGTCAAACCATGGACTTTGAGTTATTTACTGAGATGGCCTAAAAGAACTCTTTATCCCAGAATTCCCTGCGGCACTTCACACCTACGTGTGACGTAAAGGGGGGACCGGAACCTGAGGGAGACCCCACAGGAAGGCGGCCAGGTGATAAAACTCTGAGACTCCCCTCGTTCATCCTCTTTCCACGCGCCGACTTAAAGTGCTCGGAGATACAAGCTCACCTCCTGTTTCCTGCAACAAACTTCCTTTGTTTTAAAGTTTTTGGCGCGCAGGTAATCCGCGGCCGGCAGTGTTCCAAATTCCGAGCTCGGATTGTCCAGTGAACGCATCTCAGTTTCTCGGAGAGTGTTAGGCTATAACAGTTAATCAGAAAGATAACGGCCTTATTCCGTCCTGCACGAAAGGACATAAACGGACATCTTTCCCCTCGACGGAGAACCAACGAAGCCGCTCTTGCCGTAAGGAACCCTCGCCGCCATCAGACGCCTCTACACCAGGACGGACAGAAGATCTGTTTTTATCGCCGGACTCCCTTTTCCTTCACCAATCGCAGGCAAAGCGATCCACAAGTGAGGCTTAATTAGGTCTGGGCAGAATTAGCTTTAGAGAGTGTTTTTAACAATTGTTTGATTTGTGCAGAAACTGTCATTTTTATCTTTGTTGGACCGCTGCGTCCTGAGTTTTACCGACTTAAAACTCTTGTTGTTGTTTCGGACCGCTGCGTCCTATATGTGTTCAGCGTAACAGCGTTATAACCGGGTATTATTCTTCTGATCAGAAAGACCAGTGTAAGCCGTATTAACTTGAATTCGGCCACTGGTTTGTTTCTGTGAATGAAGGGAATTACTCCGAGTTGTGACGCGGGAGTTAGACTGTGATCCGGCCTCTTCAGGCACGCATTTCTCTCTTCCTCTACGCTCCTCTTTTCCTCCCATTTTCTCCCCTCTTTCTTTCACACACATATTCTCGGGTAGACGTATATCGGGAGACTAACTCCCCCACCGCGCCATTACGCACATAGGCCATACGTGCGCACACACAAAGAGAGAGATTTATACACTCAAGGCTATCCAGACGCCTCAGAGACACATATCGTGTAGGGCCGAACTCGGTCCCTTGCAGACATTAAGGCCACATTAGGTCTTTGTTAGGCGTGCGCCATCGGAAAGGCGACCACGCGGGACGGAGTACCCTCCCCCCCCCTCTCTCTTACGCACACGCACGCATATACCCAGGCCTTTGTTAAGTGCGCCATCGTGAGCGACCACGTGGGACGAAGTGATCTCCTCCTTTTCTTCTTCCCCCCTCTCTCTCTCTCTCACACACACACACACACACACACACACACACATTCACACCCCTTCCACAAGCCTTGCTTGGTAATGTTTGTTTGCTTAGATTAGTTTATAATAGTTATTTGTTGGATTAAGTTCATTGATTTTGGATTGATGTTGCTTTGTTTAAATAAATTCTGTTATAATTTAAGAGAGCAGTTGTTTGTGATTACTGGTGTATTTGCATTGTGATATAAGCTGGGTGCGAAGGCTTTGTGTACGGATTTCACGCCTTCAATTTATTAAATATAGTTATTAATTATTAATAATATTAGTAATTAAATAACTAATCTGAGACTGATTTGAGTGATATTTTGGTTATATTTCCCTGAGTACAGGGTGGTGCCCCAAAACGAGATTAAACATAGTTTAATGATATTTTATTTATATTATTAATAATTAGAAATAATTATTAAAGAATATAACCAAAGTTGACTTGATACAACCCCAACACCCTTTTCTACCTTTTAATCCTTGTCTCTCTTATCTAGGTTTACTCCGGGTGCTCCGGTTCCCCTAACACACGAATTCTTAATTCGACTATAAAAAAAATCCAATTTCAAAAAGAATAAATAAAGTTGAACTGAACCAGAAAATGACGTGGAAAAAGTGATTATTTTAGTCATATTGATTATTTTATTCTGACAGGTGACAAAGATCTTTCAATGGATTCTTGTTCCTCATGTCTCTGGCTGTCATCCTGAGAATTGTCAGCAGATTTTACTGTATTAAAATAATCAACTGAGTCCAAACACATGACCGTCTTTTTACCTCAAAACCCTTTTCTTTATATAACTAACTTTGTGGTTAACTCCGTTTACTTTACCATTCGTAGTCTTTTAATGTACGAACGTAGTTGGAAGTTATTTTCCATCTTTAATAATCATGAAGTGGCTCTCACAGACATGTCTTCTTCATGATACCTTGCATGGTGTGATACATTTATTTGGAGATGCAGATTGAAATCCAAAGTGGTAAAAAGCTTCTGTATTTCAAATAAATCCCAAAATATCTAAAAAGTAAATAGTTAAAACTCAGAGACTTGTAGGTAAAAGAAAAATCTACATAGGAAGTTATTTGTTTGTTTTTGTATTATCTATATATTTGTTTATTCATTCATCAACTGGGATTAATATTGATTTCTAATTAATTTCATCCATTCCTTCACTGTATCTTGCATTATTTGATTTATTATTTCTGTCTTCTTTTTCTCCATAAGTGGGTGTGTTACTTTAGGTAAAACTTATTGTTACTGAACAGAAACTGTCTACTTTTTCTGCCCTGATGGTCGCGACTTTTAACCTCCATCAAACATGAAATAAAGCCTGCAGACATACCCATGTTGCACGTGTCTGCAGGTCTTCTCTCAGCTCACACTGAGCCGGTGCATCAGCTCAGTGGTTTATTGTTGAGTGTTGTGCAGCGCCGAGGCTCATAACAGTTCACACAGGACATTTTGTCAGAGAAATAAAACATTCCTCAGCGTCAGAGTGAGACGGCTTCACTGGGTCCTGACGGCTCCTGTGGTTCTGCAGACAAATCAGAGCTCAGACTGTTACAGCAGACGACCAGGTGCAACTTTCTGCAGCTCTCTGAGAGGAACAACAAGATCAGAAACAGAAATATCAGAATATTATTCAAAGTCAGGATGATCCCAGGAGTTTGTTTGGGGTTTTTAAACATCCCTCTGTTCCTCCTCTTCTTTATTCAAGAAGAGTAATGCGCATATACAGTCAGGTAAACAAAAAACAATATCACAATGTAAATCAAGTAAGAGGCAGATTAAATAACTAAATAACATACAGTAGCCTTCATAAAGAAAAGTACAAATGAAAGACAGTAATATACAGAATATAAAGTAAAAATAAACCAATAAAGACGCATTTAAATAGTGAAATCATTATTTAAATAGAGGGGGAAAGGTTTTATAATAATGCAGACATTTGTTATATTTTCTGTTGTTAATTTAAAGTAGTGATTTCAGTCGGGACTTTAACTCTAGATTAAAAATTGATTCAATTAATCCAATTCAATATCACATGAGTGTTGAAAAACGGGGGTCGTCTTATAATCAGGGTCGTCTTATATTCGGACCAATACGGTATAACAATTTTCCTTCTCTGTCATTCCAATAGGCTCACCACCGTATAGTAGAGGAACTTGGGCCCCTAAAACTTCAGATACCCCTACCCGAGGTAGAACAAAGCACAACCATATTTTTTCATAACTTGAACATGTCTAGTTTATGAAACGGATAGTTGTATAAAAATATTTTTCTGCAAAATAACTTTTTTTGGATGTTTTATGCATCTTACCAAAAAACAAAAATAGGTCAAATTAGGGCTTCTCCAAAAGGGTCAGCTCTAGCCTTATCACATGTATCTCTGGGAATCAGAATTTCACCAAATTTGGACAGGATGTTCACAGATAGTTATTAGTTACAATTATGCAAAGTTTTTATCAATACCATTTTCAGTTTTTGAATTTTTCACACTTAAACACACGTAGTTTAGGCGGAAATTGAAAATTGAAACAAAAATTCAAAATGTATGTATATCAAAGTCTGTCATTTTTTAAGTAAGTACACCAAACATCAAAATATGTCATTTTTATCTTCTTTAGACTGTTATCTCAACATAAAAGCAAGTTATTTGACTTTTCACTTGACCCTATGCTGTCACCAGCCCCTAACAGGAAACTAGTGCAGCCAGGATTTCAGGGTGACCTGGTACAATGGGGCCCTATGGATGTGTATGTGGGAGGAGGTGGCCACAAACAATTGATTAAGACTTAACAACAAGACACAATATAATTGTATTCTGTAATATATATATAATTAAACATTTTATAGTTATTCCTAATACATTTTGTCTCACATTTTCTATCTTTACATATGATGTATATGATGACACTTGGAGTCAACTCGCTGCCTTCAGTTATATTGTCACCTATGACATTGTTTTATTTCATTCTAAAAAATTAAAGCATTGTCTTGACATCAGTTGTGAAATATTAATGAACTAAAAAACAGCATTGATATATATATAACCTTGAGTTCTTAGAAATTAAATGTACATCATATAGTTTATTTGTATATCGCCCACACAGCCTGTTGTAGTTTTGTATGTATTTCAGTCATATAGGTTGACGTGTGTTGTATTGAGGGATAAACCTGAGCACCAGGAGAAAACCCATACACACAATGTTGTTTAGGATTGGCCTTTCAGAGTCCTATTCAGACTGCCACATTCATCGGCAACAGCACAGCCATCCAGGAGCTGTTCAAGCGCATCTCTGAGCAGTTCACAGCTATGTTCAGGCGCAAAGCTTTCCTCCATTGGTACACCGGCGAGGGTATGGATGAGATGGAGTTCACCGAGGCTGAGAGCAACATGAACGACCTGGTGTCCGAGTACCAGCAGTACCAGGACGCCACCGCCGTTCATGTTAATAAAAGTTTCTTCTGCATTTTTGAAATCTTACTGTGTTTAATAGTATTCACAGGCTACCTTCAAATTAATGAGATGTAACTATGAAGTCAAAGTATTTATTAGAGTAGAGGCACTACACTGTAGATAAGGTGTAGTTGCATGGCTGGTGTTTTGCCAGAAATACAGAAGTAAACAAACATTTAAAATCTGTTATAATGTGAATTTAATGAAAAGTAGTAAGATCATGATGGAGATTCTGGATATACATGTGGTTCATACAATGTTTTGTTGTTATTTTTATTCATTGTAGATAAAGGTGCTGCTAAAATTTAGAGCACATGTATACATAATTACACTAAACTGCACAAATATAACTACATTAAATGTTGATTAAATTACAAGCTGAAAGGATCATCAGATATCACATGCAGTGTTTGGCGTTTGAATTCTACTGATAGTTTGAAGGTAACATACTGATTACTAATAAAATTATGCATCTTAAAGAGCCCATATTATAACCCCTTTTTGGGGTTTGTATATTTAATCTATGTACCTACTTTTGTACGTTCACAATAGCTAAAGTCAGAAAAAAGTGTTTTTTCATGTACTGCTCCTCCTTGCTCCCTCTCCGCTCTGAGTCTGTCAGCTACGCTCTGCTGAGCCCCCACTGCAGAGCCCCACGTGGGCCAAGTCTGCCGATCCGCTCTGTCGTTATTGGTCAGTTGCTCAGCACGCTTCTCGGAAATGTCCCGCCTCTTTTACCATATTGGGAATGCAGCCACTGGCTCCGTCCGAGGGGAGCATAAACATTAGCACCTTAGCACTACTGTGCTACCGCAGGCTACGGCATATCGTGGGCGTGCTACAGAAGTTAATGGGCGTGCAACATGAGCTGAAGCTTCAGTGTTTATCCAGTTCTGTATCGGCCTGTAAACCTTTCTGTGTTCTAACCTCTCTCCATTTTTCAAAAGCATCTCCAATATTGATCCTAGTTTTATTTCGTCTTACATGTTGCATACTCTGAACAGTAAAAAGCTAATTTATGAAATTCTTTAATTAAAAATATAAGGAAAGCATCATTTCAAGTCCTTCTCGTGTCGTTTTGTAGTTTATTTTTTCTATTGGACCACCTGTTCTCTTCATGAAACATCCATATTGAAGTATTCTGATGACTCGTGATAAACTTGTGCTGGAACATTAATTTACCTTCCCTCACATCAGATGTGAATTTAAGCTGACCAGCAGAAGTCACCTCTCATATGGAACCTTATTTGACTGTTAGCTCGTGTTAAGCTATCAGAGATATCAAATAAAGACTGTTTTCTGAACTCGTCGTGTTTTAGGTATAACCACAGTGCTCACCATGTCCACCATCATCACTGGAGTGAACGCCTCCATGCCGCGGGTGTCCTACATTAAAGCTGTGGACATTCTCCTGTGGGTCAGCTTCGTCTTT
This sequence comes from Labrus mixtus, assembly GCF_963584025.1. Taxonomy (NCBI): domain Eukaryota; kingdom Metazoa; phylum Chordata; class Actinopteri; order Labriformes; family Labridae; genus Labrus; species Labrus mixtus. The sequence goes on from NC_083634.1 coordinate 5,834,891, forward strand.
GTCTTCCTGTCGGTGATAGAGTATGCCGCCGTCAACTACCTGTCCACCCTGCAGGAACGCAAAGAGAGGAAGCACAGAGAGAGGGTCAGTACAAGTCACCTTCAGGTTTATTAATGCCCAGAGGTTCATGTATATTAACTGAAAGATTACTTTAAAGCACCATGTCAGTTTAACCAGGCTATTGTTCATGGTTCTGAGGATGGAGACTTTAATAAGTCTGCGTTAACTCTGCAAGCTTAAAGACTACATCACGATTTCTTGTTCAAATCTCATTATTATTGTTTGGCTGCTCACTTCACTTTTTAAAACGTGGCCTGTATCAGACTCCTGTGAGAACTGGTTTTGGTCCTGAACTGACTTGCATGCGTAAAAAACAAAGACGTCACACGCAGCACCATGTGAAGAGAGATTACTAGGGCTGTTTCAGAGCCAGTGCCTCATGTAGAACCGGTTCTTTGTGTATCGACTACCAATGAATTGGCTCCGATCCAGAAAAAAACTGTCTCAGAGTAGCTCCAACTCCTTGCTGTTATAAGAAGTAATAAGAAGCGCTTATGTTGGGGGCTGGGGGTGGGGTCATCATGTCTAAAATAAACCATGTCTTCTGAAAGGTAATCACCATCCAAAGCAATCCTGACGAGCAGAACAAACCCATCGTGTTTGAATGCCGATGTAGGTTTGCAAAGCCAGAAGCAGTATTTTAAACGAGATGCTGTAGTCTTCCATTGTTGTTCTGCTTGAAGACAGCACGCAAGTGGTGCTGGAAAATCAGAGGCGTATTCAGTGATGTAATGATGTGGCTGTTTTGCGGCCTTTGCCCGTGGAAAAGCAAACTGGTTCTTAGACGGTTTGCAAGTTGAACCACCTCTGAACCAGCACCAGCCGGGAACTAGCCCCAAGTTCACTTTGGTGGCAAAGGGGTTTTAGACTTTGTTGCAACCAGCGCAGTCTCCCCCTGCTGGACATTTAAAGGATTGCAGGGTCCATGCTCTACCACACTCCTGTCACGGTTTAAGACCTGCAGAATACATTTATACAGTGAAATCAAAAGTGGAAGGTGTTTCAGGCTTTTGGACCATTTGGGATCTTTTAAAAATGTCATGTAGAGATCCGGACTATGGAACGCATCAGCTAGAGATTGTTTCGTCATTTTATACATCTCATGATCTGTTCAGAACAGAGACGCTGAATTGAAACACTCGGTCAAACTCAACAAAATGTTTTCTGCAGATGTTTTAGGGCTCTGTTTGTCGTGTTATGTCGGACTCTCTAGACAACCTGAAAGTTTTTATTTTCTTATTTTGTTTTCTTTCTGTGTTGCAGTAAGGCTTTTTTGATTATTAACACTCATTAAATGATCATCATGCAGTCAAACAGGTGCTGTCAGTAACGTTTTATGCATTTGAGTCACATCTTCAAGGTTTCATGGTGAAATGAAATCTTCTGATTGGACTAAAATGTTTAATTACATGCATGAATATTCACTTTAATCTCATTCATGGACCTTTTTCTACTTTTCCACTTCTCCATCTGTTGTAACTCTTCTCATCTTCACCTCCACATATTAAAACGTGATGACTCAGATATTTCAGTGTCAAGATTTATTTTTTGTTGAAGGCAAAAAACATGACGTACTTTTGGAAATCAGATTCTGTTGCTGAGCTTGGGATCATCTGACATGTTGGAGTGAAATCTGTGTGATCAGAAGATGAAAGACAGTCTCTCTTTCGCTCTCTCTTTTTTTAATAATAATATGCTGAATAAACACGCAAGTTAAGGTAAAGATCTATCATTTGAGCTGGCCTGCAAAGGAGGGATAGTTTTATTTTTCTCCCATTGGGTTCTCTGCTTGTTATCAACAAGGTGGTCTTAATGTTTAATGACCGGCCACCTCTAGTGCATTTTAAAGCTGTTGTCTTCTCTTTAACTTTTTCAATCACAGGAATAGTTTTAATGCAATACTGCCCCCCAGAGGATGTTTGTAAAACTGCATGCCCTGCAAATAAGGGTAGACTGAATATAAGATATAAGCACTAAATTTGAAGAGTATCTACTTAAAACTAGTGAAATTATCTGTCCATGAAGCAAGTTCATTTTACTTGATAAGAAATCTTGAAATAAGATTTTCAAATCTAGAAATAAGTAGTCCCAGATAAGTATTCAAAGTGTTAAAAATAAGTTGAAAATGCTTATTTTTAGATTAAATTACTTGAAATTTAACTTAATACAGCCCAATAATAAGGGAAATATACTAAATATAAGCAAATAATTATTTCCCCCCCTTAATTGTAGCAAATTACAGATTAAAAACATTGAATAAAAATTATATTTGAAGTAAAAATGACTCAGTTTAAGTATAGTATGATTAAGCTGTATCTTGATACAAGTGGTCTCATCTTAAAATGAAACTAAATCGATATTAAAACTAGACCCAAAACCTTAAAACCAGTCCTTATTCCTAGACTACACATCTTGACTGACATACTGAAACCACAGCCAGGACTGCATGATAAACATCATTTATTTAAACACTGTCAGGCTACGTACTACATGATAAATTGGTTACTTTGCTGATTACAGATTGTAAATATATTGATGCCCTTTTTTGCCAAATATTTCCATAACTTAAGAAAGGGGGTGAGGGTGGTTAATTAAGGATTAAACACTGGTGACATCCCGCTAACAGCACACTAACATTAATTATTACATCAACAATCTCCCTTTCAAAAGATACAGACAAATACAGATGCTAATGTTGCTCAGCTAATCAGTTAACATGAATGAAAAACATGATTTACCTTCCAACACCGACAATGGTGTCCTCGAACTCGTCCGTGTTGGGTTATCAGAGCTCTCCGGCTCGCTTTTCAAACACGCTTACCTGAAAAAAAATCCACAGCCGGAGTAAGCTAATGTTAGCAACAGCGGACGAAGGCTAAGCTAGCCTAAGATAGCTTGCGACCAGCCGCCTTCGTGCATTACAATGCCGCTACTTGTGTTAACCGGTTTTGTCTCTGAATAAAAAGGTGTTCCTGGGTTAAGTAGGTTAACGTACTTACCTTGAATTTTTGTTCCCCTCATTGAACCACAAGTTTTTCAGCGTTTTCTTTTCTTTCAAAGCGGGAAATCGCTTCAACCACTCTAGACGCAAATGACTGAAATCATGAACTGAGCATGCGCAGAAAATACTAAAAAAAATACAAAAAATATTAAAAATATGTTTTAAAATACCACATTTACCCTTAAAATCTTCATTAAAATGTATGTTAAATGGGAGTCATTTAGTATAAAAATAGTAATTAGAAAAATAATTACCTAACCCTTCCCATCATGCATCCGCCGTTAGACACAAGAGAAGAAGAAGTAGTTGACGGAAGCGTGTGACGTCATCACGCCCTGTGTATTGAACTTGTTAACGGAGAAGGTACTGTCTGTTATCAGCCTCCCGAGTGAGAAGTGTTAATGATAAAGCTCACATCGCCTGTCTACAATAAATATGCCTGACGGCTAAAGAGAAAAACCGAAGTCCTGCTTAATCTTCATACGCAAGAAGAAGTTTGCGCACCCATGCTTAACAATCACAATTTTCATTTTCACTGGAAAACTTAAAATGATGTGATTTTTATCACATTTGTATAAATAAACATGTTTTCTTTCAACATGTTTTTTTTTTTTTTTTTTTTTTAATGGTTTTACCCTCACCATCGCAGTTTTCGTGTTGGCACAATATCTGGCATAGCTTTCATGTTTGTTTTGTTTTTTTAATTGACTGCACATTACTAAGTCCTTATAAGGGATGAATCCAATGTATTTTGGTGACCTCATGACATTTGCTTTAGCACCTTCAGGTCAAACTTTAATGTATCTTCAGTAGTTTTTATCTGATTCTTTGTAAAATTGCTTGCTACATTAATGACACCTAGAGGTTGAGTCCTATTCATTTTATTGACCCCATGATCTCTCCTCTACCACCATCAGTTCAAACTTTCTGTTTATTTATTTAAAATATAGCTTTCATCTAAAATATTTCAATAATGACCCCTAGATGATGAACCCTGATGATGTTGGTGGTGACCCCATGACCTTTGCTCTGATACACAACTACTTTGCCATAAGGGGTTTGATCAAAAAGGGGGAGCAGCCTGCTTGTCGGTCACCGACATACTATATAAAATATCATAGCACATGTGAAAAACAGACAAAAAATTAAAATAATACAGAATCAGCTATATTTTAAACACCAGATTAGGATCTGATAGTTGAACATCAGCCTGTTGCATCTCTATTGAAAATGTGTAATTGTATCATAAGGTTGTGTAGTTTCTCTTTGTTTCAACATGTTGAAGTTAGTCTGTCTTATATGTGATTCTTAAATCAAGCAACTTGAATTGTTACTGAATCTTGAAACAAGTTTTATTTTGGTGAAAGAACTAATTTAGCTTATTTTAAAAGTTATTCATTCCGTTTTAAGATTCCTTGACTAAAACAGACATAAAAGTTCATGCTCAATTTAAGATTATACTGTAAAATTACAAATTAAAAATAAGTAAATAACTTTGAAAACAAGGCAAATTATTTATGCTGTCTAAAAAGAAGATTTTAAATCTTGGCAAGTGCCAGATAATTTGCAGTGTGAAGAGGCCTGTTACTGTTATCACTCTAAAATATTATAATTACTGGATTACAAGGGCAAATGAAATGGACCTAATGGGTTTTTAGGTGTCATCTCCCCTGCATTTTCAGTTTGAAGTAAACTGATTTCCAGCTACACTTCATTTCCTCCATACAGTATGTATTCATTTATACATACATAGGAGAAAAGGTCATCGTGATTTCCGACACTATCCACTTTCCCGTCTCTACAATAAATGCCCAAAAAGCCCAAAAATTAATCTATGACAATCCGTGTCGTCCAGAATAGACATAAAAGAGCCAGCGACCAGTCTGTATTTAGATTCAATAGAGAGGCAGGATTTGATTCTGAAATAAAAACCAGTTTCAGTTTGAACTTTTTTACCGACTGCTGAATATGAGGAGTATGAGAGACTTATCCATTAAAAAAACACAAAGACATGTGAAGCTCGTAACAGACTCAATCTGAGATCCCTGAGACGTGAAGATGGAAGGAATATTTAAGAAATCATTGCTGAAAACAACGAGTACTTTGGGGTGAGTGTTCACATGTGGTGGTGTTTTAAGTATTTGGTCTATTTAATTAGTCATGATGCACATATTACAAATTAACAGTTCATCAAGCAGTTATGAATAATCATGCCCGCTTTCACAATCATACCAATCAGAACTTTGATTTTCCCTGCATCCTATCGATTGAGCAGCCTCCTCATGTCTGCTCTGTGTGCCCTCCTCTCAGTGTCCTCTCCTCCTTCTCTTTGGCCTCAGTGAACTCCTGCTTCACCCTCTGCAGCAGCTCGGGTCGCAGCAGCACATCCAGAGCCGTCATGGCCAGAGCCTTCGCCGTCTGCAGAGTGAAGAACTGAGCTCTGTCATCGCCTGAAACAAACACAGGAGAAACAGTAAAGGCTAAGCTGAGTGAGGAGACTACAACAGGACTGTGAGACGGGAGCTCCTGCAGGGTTCACTTTTTGTTTATTTTAAAGATGATTTTATTCTTCATATTTACAAAGTTTCAGCCTCTTAGAAGAAGAGACCATTTTTAGGTGAATGTGGATTATATTAAGCTCAATGAGATTTTATTTTACTAGTAATTAGACAAATACAACGGCTAAACTTATTTTTGAAGCGCAGGCAGCAATGAACCATACACACCTTCACACCTTCATGAGAGAAGCAGCCAGCAGGGCGAGGGTTACAGTATTACAAAGACTCAAGCTGTTTTCATTATTCATAAAGAAGGAGAATTAAACAGAACCAGGATCATGAGCTTGTCTCACCAGAGGCCACGGTGTACTCCTCTGTGTGGTTCAGAGCCTTAGAGCCGATGTAGAAGTACGGATGGATCCCAGGAACAACAAACGTCACGTTTCCAAAGTCTGTGGAGCCTGAAGACAGGAGAGACGGTCACAGTTTATCCTCCTCTTCAACTAGTTTCAATAAGTCTCAGAGCTCCCCAAAACATGTGTGTGAAGTTTCTTGTTCTAAATCCACTGTGATCCTGTATTTGATCATGCCTATAAACCCCTCTATTTCAGCCCTGCTCAGAACAGGCTGTTTCTGTGTCTGTACCTTTAAATGCAAATGAGCTGTTTCTGACCACGTCCCCTCTCTGCATCTGAGCTCATACTGGACTCTGTGATCTTGAACCTCGGTTGAACAATGGTTAAGATGAACCTCAGACATGTAGACGTTTTTACCCCGACACCCTGATTCTATTTTCCTTTCTGTGGCTTGTTAAGACATGGATGAGGAACAAGGAAGGAGGGGGCTCTACAATCTCAAAGCGCATTGGCTCATTTTTTTTTTTTTAAATGAGTCTCACCAGAAGCGTTGTTCAGGACTTCTTCATCCGTGGTGAACTCCATCCCCAGAGCCTTTCCATTGTTCTCGTACAAATCCTCCAGAGTTTTATTCCTCAATATGTTGTCAAAAGCATTTTTCGAATACTCCACTTCAACCTGAGGAGGACAAAAAGAGTTCAACGTCTGCACAAACTGCAGATCTCCCTTCATGTTTTGAATTGTTTTATACCCGACATCCAGTGGCCTCAGCAGCTGCTCTGAAACACCCCTCAGCTTTGGATTTCAGGAGAAGAAGCTCGGCCCGGGATGGAGTCCTCAGATAGTACTCCAGCTGAGTGAAGGCAGGGATGATGTTGGGTTTCTCTCCTCCGTGCTTTATGATACCTGAATGACACAGTTAAACCAGAGCTCAGTGAACTCCTCAGAGAAACACACCTGAGGACACAGACTCATCATGTGTTCACCGTGAACTCTCCAGTCCGGCTTCAACAGACAGACTGTTGTAGCACAGCACCGCCGCGTCCAGAGCATTCACTCCCTCCCAGGGGTAGGCCGAGGCGTGAGACGCCTTCCCGTGATACTTTATAATGACGCTGGAGGAAAAACACACGGCAGAAAACATCCATACAATCCATGTTTTAATCATGACACAGTAAGAGCATCAAAAGAAAGACTAAAGAGCAAGGCATCATGGTCAAGTACCCAAACTTTTAAACAAACATTTTTTACATGAGGCAAATGTGTAAGGGAGGAATGAATCCATCAAACGTTGAAAGCAAACTCCTGAATCTAAATTGCACAAAAACATTGGTAACATTTCACTTCAATGTGTTGCAGAAGTTTGTGAATTAAAAACAAATCCCATGCATAAATATCCTGCATTTAGAAATGAGCACCAAACAAACATAAACACTAGAAAATATTGAACTATTTCTTTAAAACTTACTCATGTTCAGCCACTAGGGGGAGATAGGGAGCGTCATCCTGCAGGGGGTGAGCCATGAACACTACGTCCATGTTATCAAAAGCCCCCTCATTTAACAGGTCTATTTTCCCTCCACCATCCTCCTCAGCTGGAGTCCCCAGAACTGTCACCTGTGGACATAATCATTACGATTCAAATATTTTATTTGTAGAAGATCAGTAAACAACGGACCAGGAGGCTATCTGTTTGCTTACTTGTCCAGATGTTTTTTCATCTACTGAACACTTAATTCAGGAGTTTGTAACTATTCTGAATTTATTTCCCCCTGGGGATTAATGACCTTTTTCTGATTCTGACTTTGTTTCCTTTACTTTGCTTTGTATTCATGTAACTCTTTAAAGTGTCATTGAGTATTTTGAAATACATTTTGTATTACTAAAGTGTAATTAACCTGCAAAAAGTGTTTGTCTTTGTGTACACGAGCTACAAAATATTACAACTAGTGATGTCTAATTATGCATTTTTTAAACCGGATTAATGGCTAATTTAAAAAAGTTAATCATAATTAATCACGTATTTAATCGTGTGATTGAAATTTCATTATTTTGTACTAAAAATAAAAATTGTTAGGCTTTTATTTTGAATGTTTGTACTGAATGAGAGTACTTTACCTGTTGTTCTGCTTTTATTTTGAAATAAAGTCAGGACACTCTTGCAGATTGAAAGTTATGACATCAACTTTATCACAGATCTTTACCGATCAAAAACTAAGTTTATGTCATAAGGGCGGCTTTTACATTTGACTCGTCAGCTGAGCTATCAGAGAGTTTTTTTAAAGTGAAAAGACATTCAAAGATGCAGCAGTGCCGAAGGCGCCTTCAGATGTGACTTGCAAATGCGTCGTCTTCCCTGTCCAACAAAGCGTCCATCCAGTGCATCCTTTGATTCACTGCGCATCAACTCAAACGAGCTGGCGGACTCTGGAACTTTTAAATGTTAGTAATTGGTCAAAATATTTTCATGATTGACCACATTGAGTTTTTGACAGGTGAAGCATGCATTTTAAATGTTGATAATAACCACTGTCAATCATGTTTCTTTAACTGTGGGAAAGCCCAATCGTGATAAAATTCAATTAATTGTGCAACACAAAAGGAGAATGTTTCCTGAGGGAATAAATCAGACTTCTGAACAGTCAACCAGAGAAGTCGCCCCCTGCTGGTTATAAGTCAGAAAGCAGATACTGAGTGTTACACCTGTCCCTGGTCTAACCCTTCTGAACCAGTCCTCACCTTGACCTGTACTGGGAGGTCCTGGGTGTTCTCCAGCACATCTTTGAACCATACAGCCGCATAATAGTGTTACATTCACAGTTTAAAGAGTGACTAATGTTAACTGGCGTCTGTGGTTGTCATAGTTACAGCAGATGTTGAAGAGAGAGAGAGCGAGAGGGTGAGCGACTGTCCGTACATGCATCAAAAAGTGAAGCTTCTCCTGGCTCCGTTATGTACAGCTGCTTGCTGCTGATTGTACTGAACTCCAATAAATAACAGAATATCTGTTGATGTAGGCCTACAGCTGCTTGCTGTTGTTTCAGGACTGAACTATAACGGAACATCGAGAGGAACTTTTCAAAACGTGAGGCGTACTCCTGTTGTTGTTTATGTCTGTGCGCGTGAGGATAAACTGAGCAGATTAAAGTTGTTTGTTACAAAAAGTAGATTAATTTAGAGGGGGAAACACATTTGATATTAATACAACTCAATAGATACAAGACAGATAAGATAAGAGTATGACAAAAATAAAAAATGTTGTTTTATGCTGAACAGGTTTTTTTTTTATATTGTGGAGATTTCTTTGCGTACCACCACAGGGAGCCCGCGTACCACGTACCATAGTTTGAGAACCACTGCATTACACCATGCCAGACGGACAGATCGTCACACTCGGCACAGAGAGGTTCAGGTAACCGTCTGAACGTCATGTCCTCTTTAGACGGACACTCAATCTACGAGGTGGGGTCCTGCAGGAGAGCACTATCAAAAATACAACATTTAGGAACAATACATGTAATGTTCTGGCTTTGTTCATTATAAACTGAAACTACTTTTTACTTTGACTTTCTTTACAATTTATGAGATTAGTTATGTCCCTGGTTAAGGTGAACCTAAACATGATAAGTGACCAAGGCAGTGAGAGTCAAATTCAGATTCAAAGCAGCAGTTTGATTGGCTTCAGAGTTGAGCTGTGCCTAAAACAACAAACAAAAGATATCATATCTGCCCCTCTCTCTTCATGCTCGGACATCGACCTGCGGCGCTGCTTCCTGGGAAACATTGTGCTGTCAGGTAACAGCTGATGTTTGTTATGGTGTTACACAACAGTCTAAAGGTGCGCTCCAGCTGTGACTTTCTTTGGTCCAGAGCTTGAAGTGGATAATAAAACAAGTGCAAGTACTTTCCTTCAACAATAGTGTGGTATGTGTTTGCAAAAGTTTCATCGAATATTAGAAAATAAAATAGACTTATACCAAAGTGATGTCGCTCAATCATCACTTCTGGGCCTCCATACATGTGTGGTGGTGACTGTGTCTGCAGAGACTCTGTCCTCTGTCTGGATTTTGATGTTTTGGCTGAGTCAGGACTTTTCTGGGCGGGGAGCTGGTGTGCTTCCCCCAGCCAATGACGGCGCCAATGAGTTTAGAAGTTGAAACAATTCATCGATTGGACGCCATTCAAACCAGCGAATATGACTGGCAGTGCTCAAAGTAGCAGTCTTACCGTTGACTGAAATGGATGCATGTCAAATGGTTTTTGGGCGGCTGTGGCTCAGTTGGTAGAGACTCTCAACTGGAAGGTCGGGGTTCAATCCCCAGCTCCTGCAGCTACATGTTCAATCTGTCCTTCGGCAGGACACATAACCCAAAGTTGCTCCCTCTGCGTGTGAATGTCTATGAAAGGGATTAACTACTTGTGATGGTCACTTCACATAGCAGCCTCTGCCATCAGTGTGTGAATGTGTAGGTGTGTGTACCTGCTGTGAAGATTTAGAACATTTGCAGGTAAGGTAGAATGATTAACCGCTAGCTTCATGAGGTGCCCCTTCAGTAACTCTGTTTGTTACTGTTTGTTTTGAAGTGCGGTATTTGAGTGCTAATACCTCTCATGTCTGTAGAATAAGCTGATGAAGTTGATGCTACTGCTGCAGGAACAGTTTGTGTTTGATGTGTCATTTCTTCTATTTGAGTGACGTGTCTTATAAATGATTTCCTGAGTTTTGTTTAGAATTGTTAAAAGTTGTGTGCATGTTTTTTTTTTCCTCTTTCATAGTAGTGGTCATTACTTGTGAAGGGCGTTGCCAAATCTGCTGTATTTATCTCTTTACCATGAAACCTTGAAGAACCCTTAAGCCAACCTGTATATAAATATTAAGTTTACTTTTTGAATGTGGAGTTTTTGCATTGAATTATTTTGTTTTGCGTGTAATTAAGTTGCATGATACTCACTCAAAAGAGCTTTGTCACCTGTCACAGATTTTTCAAAATAAAATAATCAAAATCACTAAAATATCAAAGCGTCTCAATGCAATTTGAGCAGAATTTTCCTGTAATTATTTTAAAAACTATACAGTAAAGTCTGCTGTAAATTATCAGGATAACAGCCAGGGACATGAGGAACAAGAATCCATTAAAAGGTCTTTGTCACCTGTTCCAGATTTTTCAAAATAAAACAATCAAAATCACTAAAATATCAAAGCGTCTCAATGCAATTTGAGCAGAATTTCCCTTCATTTTTCTCAAAAACTATACAGTAAAATCTGCTGATAATTCTCAGGATGACAGCCAGGGACACGAGGAACAATAACCCATTGAAAGATCTTTGTCACCTATCACAGATTTTTCAAAATAAAATAATCAAAATCACTAAAATATCAAAGCGTCTCAATGCAATTTGAGCAGAATTTTCCTGTAATTATTTTAAAAACTATACAGTAAAGTCTGCTGTAAATTATCAGGATAACAGCCAGGGACATGAGGAACAAGAATCCATTAAAAGGTCTTTGTCACCTGTTCCAGATTTTTCAAAATAAAACAATCAAAATCACTAAAATATCAAAGCGTCTCAATGCAATTTGAGCAGAATTTCCCTTCATTTTTCTCAAAAACTATACAGTAAAATCTGCTGATAATTCTCAGGATGACAGCCAGGGACACGAGGAACAATAACCCATTGAAAGATCTTTGTCGCCTGTCAAAGATTTTTCAAAATAAAATAATCAATATGACTAAAATATCAAAGATTCTCAATGCAATTTGAGCAGAATTAAACTTAATCTTTCTCAAAAACTTTTCAGTTAAAGCATCTTAAAATGTAGAGAACTATTACAATTTTTGTAATTAATTTTTACATTATTTTACACTTCTTATTTGACAAGTTGTCAAAATACGCGGCTGCATTTCTCCTTTTTGGGCGCGCCAAGCTCCTGTACCGTAAACCCCGGTATAGACACGCATCATTTTTCAAGCGGCGGCTGATTTGACCGCTGTCTCGTCTGTCGACAACACAGGCTTAGCCGGATACAATGGTACGTTATTTCTTGTTAAACCTTTGTAATAAATAATAAGTTGTGCTAACAGCATATTGTATCAACTAATTACATAATGAAAACATCGCGGAATCCACAAGTTGTTTTTAATCTGTGTAATATGTTAACAAGCTAGCTAGCCCTCAGTTCAACTGATGCGAGTTAGCTTACCGTAAAACTTCTAGTAACAGCACAAGCTTTTAGAAGGACTACTATTACAATGTATATTAATCCGCGAACTATTCAACGCTAAATGCAAAAGGGGGGGGGGGGGGGGGGGGGGGGCTCTAAATGAAATGACACCTGCCTTTATTTGTCAAAACCTGCAGCAACACTAGAATAGTAAAAAGGACTGGGCTGAAATTTAGATGGGGCGTTTATTTGAAGGTTTACGGTATAAGTCAACAGCCGCTGTAGGACATGGTGACATTATTTGATGCGTTATTTCATGTATTATTATTGATATAAATAATATTTTTATGATTCTCTTGTTGAGAATTAAAAGGGAATTGACAGGGAATAAAAAAAAAAATTGGAAAATTGCAACTTGAGTTGACTAAATCTTCTTTGTTTTCTTCTTCTGAAATGTTTTTACCCTTTTTTCAAAGCACTTGAAGTCTAGTTTCCGTCCCTTTGGTGTTTCCTTACATTAGTGCCGTGTTTGCTCTTTTATCTTTCCTCATTTCTGAACAATAATGACAAAGCTGTTCCTTAAACCACCAGCACTTTGGACCAGACTTTGATCTCACAGCCCAGCCCAGTGTTTGTCTTTTAGGTTTTTGCTGATCCTACATGAGGAGGAAGAGCCCGTCCCCCCTCTTCTTCTCGTCCTCCTCTTCTTCCTCGTTCTCCTCCCTCTCCACTCATCTCTCGCTCTCCCCTGTGGGAGGAGTTTGTCATCGAGACGTTGGGGAGGTTGTTGCAGTTGAAAGCAAAGCAGAGGAGAGGACACAGGTAGAGAGGAAAGAGCGCCAGATGTTAGCAGATCAGGTAAGGACATGTTCAAATGTATGTGCAGGTCTCTGCTGGGGAGATTTTCTTTTCAGAAAGATGATCAAATCTTCTTCATCTTTGATTTGCACAGTTTGTATGTATCTCTCGCCTTACTGTCTGTTTCTCTTTTCCCTTTAGCATCATGAACTATCATTTGGAGATACATTAGCATATTTATTATCTCACAGTACACATCATAGAGTTCAGTATGCTCCTGTTTAATAAGTGAAATCTGTTTTTTCTTTACATGTTAAACACACAAACAACCATCATTGTTGTTGTATTTAAAGGGAATATCTTTGCAAAACTTCCCTGCACACACTCTTCTATCCACACAAAACTGTTTGTTAACACATTTGTCCCACCCGTCTGCTCTTGTTTCCTGCATTTACATCTTTTTTGAACTCTCTGATGCACACTAGGGAATGCAGTCAGAGTTCTCCGCTGATGTTTTTAGCCTCTTCTTCTTCTCTGTCTTTCTGTGAAAATTGCCAGCTGCTAAGGACCCTGTCATTATTAAGATTAGAAGAAGAAGCCGCTGCTGTGAATGAATGGTACCAGACGCTCCCAGCTGTGGAGCGAAGCCACTTGTTATGTGACACATCACATTCCCCCACAGCTGTGTGTCTGCTTCGCATCCATCACTGTGTTTGTGGTTTTGGAGAAAAACAGGGCGGAAATTCGTCTCTATTTTTTGGAGGGCCTACTTGTTGTAAGCGTTGAGTTATGGGATGCTCTCTGACCCTGATGACTTTTTGATTATTATTTTATTCTCAGGCTTTGTTTTCTTTCTTCGTCGGAGTTTGAGTAAACAAACAGAAAGCACATGGTCTTTTTCGTCCAGCTGGTTAAATACTCCAATCTCATATTTCAAAGCGTCTCTGCTTCCGATAAACCCTCCAAATATATAACTTCTTAATGTCTTTTACCAAGAAAGATGAAGAAATGTCAGAATTGTCAAACGTTGCTGATACTTCAGCCAGCACCACAGATAGATCACTGTGTGGAAAACCCAGCTGTTGAAAAGCGAATAATCCGTTAATTAATTAGCCAGGGTCGCACTCTCTGTGGCTACGATAACTTAGGTTTTGTTTAGTCCTCTCCACCCTCTCTTTGTCCAAATGTGGTCACTTCTGGCTCCAAAAAAAGTGAGATGGAAGCAGCATAAATACTGAACTTGAGGTTTCCAAAGGTAGTCGACAAACCACTGGGTGATGCCCAGAAGGGTGCAGCCTGTTGGCACCAGATCCCTGATTGTAGTATTTCACAGACTGGTTCTAAACTTTTGGATGTTCGGCTCTCTTTGTTTTTGGTAACAGAGAAACTTGAAACAAAACATTTGCTTGGATTTCCCAATCCTCTGTTAGCAAGTAGCATGACCATAAAAGTGAAAACATTTGACTTTAAAGTTTCTCCTTTTTAAAAATGTTGTGGACGATGAGTTGGTAAACTTAATCCAAAACTGCAGACAACTTTACAGAACTGTTTTTAAAGAGGGACCCCCTGTAAGAATTAGCTCGAGAGAGGGGTTTCGTACCACTAGCACTGATGTTTGGTTTAGTTCAGGATCAGGGAGTGCATGTTGTACCAGCACAAGCTGATGGGAATGTGAACCTGCTCTGTCATTAGACACTGAGCAGACGCTGAGCCTCCTCCTGCGAACATGTCAGCAGAGAAAACACTCCTGACCTGTGGGGTTAACTCAAGGTGAGGTTGGTGGTCCGTATCCATAAGAACAGGAAATAAGACAGCTTCCCAGCATGCATTGTGTTGACATTGTGTTGTATGGCGACTGTAACACGAAGCTGAGTCCAAACAGGAAGAGGATCAGCAGCAGACATAGACGGGACCCTCAGAGTGCTGCAGGCGGATTAACATTAGGACCTTTCCCAGCACTCCCACCTCCCACTCTAGCCTCCCTACAGAGTCTCCCATCAGTCAGCGGGGCATCCAAACCTTCAACAGGACAGATCATGGAGGCCTTTGTGCTGTTAAACAGAGAGTAAACATCAGGGACAGGCGTTCATTCAGTCAGACACAATGCTGCACACGCTGTTATCTTTTAAAATGTGATCTAATCTCAGCTCTGACACTCAGTGTGGACTTTAGTTTGCTCATCTCATTACTCACAGAGCTGCATGCCACTCTCTGCTCACTGATGTTGTAGTGAGTGAAATGATAAAGTGATCTTACTATATGATCAGACATTAAGGAAACATGTTGAAGTGCTGGCTTCTCTGACAACAATGCAGCAGCCAGTATGTCCTCCTTCTAACTTTAGATTCTGCTCCTGAATGATCTGGATTTGTTTGGACCAGAGAAGGTAGGCGGTTTTAAGACACCCCCACACGGCTGTTTCGGATGCCCCTCGGTTTGTCAGATATGAGAGCAGTTATCAGGTCAACAGGTGTTGCAGTGATGGAAGCGGGCAAGAGAAGTGGTTCAGATAGAAGTGATTGTACCCGACCTAAAAAGCCTCTGCATGTTTCTAATAAGCTCCACGAGCAGAAACGTGCTCAAACTAGGATCAATATTGGAGATGCTTTTGAAAAATGGAGAGAGGTTAGAACACAGAAAGGTTTACAGACCGATGCAGAGCTGGATAAACACTGAAGCTTCAGTGTCCACCACATGGTGACCTGTGAGAGCATCGACTCGAGAGAGGAGGGGGGGGGGGGGGGAGACAGCTTTCTACAGTGTTTAGAATTTGTACTGCAGTACACATTTTAAACACTAGGGGTCATAGTTACATATCGCTCCTTTAAAACATAAAAACATCCAGTAAACATTCTCCCATTTCAAGAGCAATGAGGTGTTTTCAGAAAATTAAGCCCTATCAGTGTTCAGCCTTCTATTTGTTTTCTAGATCTCCTGTAAATTATCACACTATCACAAGAAAAAAAGCTTCTTAATCCCAAGATAACGAGGAAAACAAATATCTGCATTTAACTGTCAAAGGAATATTATATGTCACTTTTGTCCGTACGTTTGTTATACTGCCTCCTAGTGGACAACAAAATCAATTGGTGCAGCTTATAAGTTTTCCTCGTGTTTCATCAATGCAGAATCCTGATAACGCCTTGCCTGAAAAGCACATACCAGAGGTTACTAGAGGTCATTGGCAGGAAATGTTATTGGTGTCAGGTGAAACCACATACCTGTAAAATGAAGGAAGGATGTAAATCAACAGCCTTAACTTCAGCATAGCAGGCTTTGATTTTACAGCTTTTACAACGAGACTCATAATCTCAAAGTTGGATTTAAATCATATAATTGAGATTCATCGTTGGATGAAGTGAAGCAGTACGTTTCCAGCACACCTGATGGGGTCTGATGTGGTAGAGCATTGGCCGTATTGTGACAATTTCGAAAGCCAGTTTTTGCTCTCAGCTCCTTGAACATGATCTTCCCAGCTTCCTAAACACAAGCATTGTTCACAGGGACAAGCTGCGACGTGTTCCCCCCCGATGCAGAGGCTGATTATAAGGTTCCTTTTTCTGTCCAAGGTGCTTTCTGTGTGAGGTCTGTGAGAGGTGTCATAGACAAGTGTTGAAGGAATGTGGCAGGATGACATGTGAGGCCTGTTTTCAAATACAAAACAGCTCTGAAACACATCCACACGACGGTATAAGAGGGCATATTGAGCGTATTGTTTTTAAATTTAGCTGACTTTGAAAAGGAAACTTCCTAATTTCTGTTGTTCCAATATCATTAGTAAGAATAAAATAATAAACCTTCACAGTAACTAAACTTGCCTGGATGTTACTGTTACTGGGGTTACTGTCATTTCCATTTAACCCTGCAGAGAACGGAGAAAACAGGTTATGATGAGAGCGGGGATAATTTAAAGCACCCTGAGGTTGTGATTTTATAGGATGTTTGTCTTATACTGCTTGTAATCATTAAAGCAGCTCCAACAGAGTTAATGTTTTCTATAGTGGGACGACGCATGTTTGGGTTGAGTCTATAAAGAGGTTAAAGGTCACTTAAAGGCATCTTGCCATTACTAGAGAGAGCGCGTGCAGCCTGAGGGGAGGGACATTACTTGCTCGTAATGAACATATTTCCTGGCAAACTGCGCGCAGGACAGGTTGTAAAATCTATAAATACAGATCTGGAACACGCCTGGAGCTGGCGGAAACTCTTGATTATTGCTGTTCTCTGTATATAATTAGAAAAACAATGAAGTGTACGTCCTGGTTGTGTGTATTGGTGCAGCTCATTCATGCTTGTGCATGCAGGCCGAGTTGTTTCTTGTGTTATTGGCTGCTCTCTTACAGAAATGGAAATGTTGGCTCAAAGATGGAGTATTGACAAAGGAGGTTTTCCCCTTCAAAGAACAAAGTCATAAATATAAAAAACCTTTATCATAAATAAATTTGTGGCTCGGGGAAACGGTCTCAATTAAACATGAGACGTTTGTAAAGGCGTCATCCTTGTGTGTACGAGCACTAGTAAATAGTTCTTGCAGAAAATAATTAGAAGCCAACTTACTACTCAACCGTGGTGGTAGTTTGTGCGCCAAACCCTAAAAACTCTCTGCCTTAACTGTTTAATAAGTCATTAGCTTCAGACGTTTTGGGTAGAGGCTGACATTTTTTCTGGATTCCTGGGGGTCACGGGATTCCCACTGCACCGGAATGATTTTCACTTTGCTAAATGTTGCTTAGGGTGGTTTCACACTAGGGACCAGGGCCTGGGTCTGAGTAAAGTCTGGTTCATTTGATCAGTGTGAACACAAACGTACCGTACTCAGGTCCCGTGCCCGAGTCTGCTTGAAGAGGTGGTCTCAGACACGATGCATGGGAGAGGAAAAAAGGTAGACTTTAAAGAGCAGCAAGAAACACCAGAATCATTTTAACTCTCTTCTGTTTGGACTTCATTCTTTGCTAAATATAAACACGGTTAATAAAATCAATGGATGCAGCATCAATAACTTTTTTTACATTTGTTTTTCTTCTTCATTAGGGCTCCCTGAAATGTTTGTGGTATGTATGTCTGGGCCGTCAAATAGGTAAGAGGAGTGAGACTTCACCCAAACTAAAATGTGTTTATTTTTGCAGATCCACTCGGGTGATGTGAACTGATGGAGGCCACACTAATGTCACCCTGAAAGAGGAAGATGTAGCTCCTTCTCCGGAGAATGAAGAAGACATCCTTTGGGTGAAACAGCGTCTCCGGCTGAAGAGCTTTCTTGAAGTGATCCTGCTTTAGTTTGGAGCCAGCCCTCACCCCTCATTTTGTCAGCTTGTGACCAGCAGCGATGGTTTCATGGGGTCAAACGCTCACCTGGACTTTGCTTTCTGTTCTTCTGCTGGGAATGACCTGCTCCGTCCGGGGTTCACTTGTAAAGGTCAACAAGGGTTTAAAGGTGAAACGGGGTCAGTCGACCTACCTCCAGGAGGGAGACCTGCAGTTCCTAATACCCCGTCAGAAGGATGCATGCAAGGTGGAGGTGGTGTTAAATGAGCCAATAACTCAACGAGTGGGGGAGCTCATGCCTCAGGTAATGGAAGAACCCTCCTCCAATGACATCCTCAGTGCTTCCAGGCTTCTCGACACATGTAGTGAAAAGAAGTTGAGTAGTTAGACGGCAGGCATTATTCACCTGCAGCTTTGTTTGACAGCAAACATGCAGGAGACCATGTTTTTATGTTATTAGTGTAGTGTTCTGGTTACAACGACAACAGCTCTTTGATTTATTTTTTCACCCTTTGAGCAAAGTCTTTAAGTCACTACCTAAATGTATACGGACAAGAAGATCCCATGGCCGATTAAAGCTCATAAAATCAAGAAGAAGATACTAACCTAAGATTAAAGATAACAAGAGATATAAAGAAATACTGGCTTGAATGGAAAATCTTGTCGTCTTCCCCTCACGGTGGTTCTGGTAGTTGCGGGTGGGGGGGGAAGAGATCATTTAAAAAAAAGAATGTGCAACTTTTTGATCCAGTAGATGTCGCCCTTGAGCACCAGCATGAAACCAAAACAAACTGCTGTTTGGCCACACCTCCTCCATACTGAAGCCTCCAGAGACACACCTCCAACCCCCCTCCACTCGAGCTCACATGAAGGAGTTATCAACAGAGGTGTCAAAAGTATTCACATTCATTACTCAGGTAGAAGTATAGATACTAGTGTTGAAAAAGACTTCTGTAGAAGTTGAAGTATCAGCTCAAGCTTTTTACTCAAGTAAAAGTGTAAAAGTACTGGTTTCAAAACTACTTAAAGTATAAAAGTAAAAGTAATGTAAGGGAAAAAAAATGCCATTAAGGACAAAAGCTTAGGCCGCGCCACAGAGGCCTACAGTGCACGACCCCACCTCCCCAAAAACATTTTTTTCTAAAGGCCATAATGACTATAATGTTATATTAAAATGTTAATGTTGAAAAATGTGGGATGCACCTGTTTCAGCCGCATTTATGCCCATTGAAAATGAACACATTTTAGTACAATGCAAATACATTAAAGAACCACATATGTGTACTACTGAGCATTAACATGTGTTTCATGGAGCAGAAGATACGATGACTAGTTGCCTGTCCCAAAGGTCAGAAAGAAGACAGTTGGTGAGCGGGCTTTTTCTTTCCGTGCACCGACACTTTGGAACAGTTTACCTCTGGACATTAGGCAGGCTTGTTCTGTTGAGGTTTTTAAAGCTTTTTAAGTTAAAGACCCATCTGTTTACTGTTGAGTATGAGTCATGATTTCTCTGTATGTTTTTTCCTGTATTTTAACTGTATTGCTTTGTACAGCACTTTGATTTAAAGCGCTTTATAAATAAATGTATTATTATTATTTATTATTATAAGTATTGTAATGGTGCAAAAAGTCAAACTTCAGAGGCATGTTATCAATAGCCTTTACTGGAATGTAAATGTACATCCAAGCTTAACTGCAGGAATCTGTGAGGGCAACGGATGTAAGATAACAAAACTGGACAAGAAATTGGTGTACCCAGGGCAGGCTTAGTAACAATTACCATTGTATGGTCAAATTCACTCTATCCAGATGGCACGATTTATCTGGATAGGTTTTGGTTTTTTTGTGTTTTTTTGAACGACGAATAGCTGGAATTGAAAACAAGCCGAAATGAAATAGGAGTAACGAGGCTATTTTTAAAATGTAAGGAGTAGAAAGTACAGATAATTGCGTGAAAATGTAAAGAGTAGAAGTAAAAAGTCGGCTGAAAAATAATTACTCCAGTAAAGTATAGATACCCAAAATTTCTACTTTAAGTAAGG
The DNA here is from genome assembly GCF_963584025.1 of Labrus mixtus. Taxonomy (NCBI): domain Eukaryota; kingdom Metazoa; phylum Chordata; class Actinopteri; order Labriformes; family Labridae; genus Labrus; species Labrus mixtus. The sequence goes on from NC_083634.1 coordinate 5,855,074, forward strand.
TAACGAAGTATTTGTACTTAGTTACTTGACACCTCTGGTTATCAAATGGAACGTACCATAATTAAGCACCATTAAGCGCAAGCGGCGGACAAAATAGTCCTCTGCTTGAGCTGCAATCAGCTGTGTCCTGCATTGATGTGTTAGCATGCTAATGTTAGCGCTCTTTAGTTAGCTTGTAGCTTCACATTGCACATAAATGAACACAGAATGAGCGTGATCTAAAAACTCTTACTAACATCTAAATAATCAGTGTGTATGTTCTTCTTCTCTCTAGTCCTTGACTAAAACAGCTTTTATACACAAGGGGAGGAGCCGGCTGTCCTGTCCATGTAAACACGGCACTGACAACAACACAGCCAGCGGGACTCGAGCTTCTCACTCATTGTAGACAGTCGACTCAGAGACACATTTACACAGGATATATCTTATTTCTGTGTGTGGAAAATGTTGCACATTATTTCTTAAAAACTTTAAAAACGAGGCACGCCGTTTTAACCCTGATGCCCTATTTCTACTTTCCTCTCTGCCGCTCTCATAGTTCACGTGGAAAAAGAGAGGAGGGGGCTCTACACGGCGCTGGCACTAAAAGAAGAGGTATTTTGGGAAAGACGAGGGCAGACAGACCCCTCTTTCCTTTGTTTTTTCAGGTAGACAGTCCGCCTCCTCGCTAATGACTCGGCGCTGACAGACACAGTCGTCTGTTGAACATCCAGCATGAGTCATTCCTCATGCTCAAACGCAGAAACATAAAGTTTAAAGGATTATACTCCAAACGTTTGTTTTTACATGAGAGGGAAACACTAACACACTTAAGCATGCTTCATTAGTTTGATCTCATAAGGAAAAAAAAAAAAAAAAACCTGCATCACAAAACTCACAGCTGTGTTTATTTTGTCACACAGAGTATTATATTTATTTAAGGAACATTTTTATTTTATAATATTACTTTTTAATTTCACAAACAGGTAGTACATGTTGACATTGTGCAACTGACAGTTAATAAAAGACACATCGATATATATCGCTGTTGTTCACTTCAGCTTCTGCTGTGCTGCTCGACGCATCTACTGCACTTTTCCTTCTAATATTTCCATGTTTGGAGCCACAAATAAATAAAAATGTAACAGTCATCATATTTGCTTCCTCCACTTGCCATCACAGCTTTGCTTGTCAAACATTTGATTTGTACATCTTCATTAAAAAAATTAATAAAGACTCAACCCTAACCCTTTTAAGAGACTCCCAGTGTACCACAAGAGGGAACCCGCCTACCACCAGTGGTACTTGTTCTAAAGTTTGAGAATGAATGTGCAAGCCTTTCTGGCGGCCCAAGGGGACCATTTCTTTCAAAGTTAGAGGCTCTGTATTTTGTCCTAGCCATTTCCGATCTTTTTGCAGCAGCCAGCTTAAAAAAATGGTTGGAGCATGTCCACAATTTATAAAAGTATCTCCTTTCTTTTCCCAGGTATTTGACTGCCACTATCTGACTGACGAGGTAAAATATGTCCATAACGGCTGTCCGCTGTTGAAGGAGGACACTGTTAAGCTACGACTATACAGGTACAGCACCTGAAAACTCTTCTTCTCTTGTCACCAATGTGGTCCCTATATCTTAACGTGATTTGTTTTTGACCAGGTTCTCAGAGACGGAGACGTACATGGAGGTGTTTTCTCTCCACGTGGAAGTCATTGAACCCGATTGCAGCATCATAAAGCTGGGGCCCAAACCCTTGCAGGTTCCTGAGTTTTACGGCCTCTCTGACGCCGTGGATGGCAACGTTGTGTCCTTCAACTACGAGAGGAGGTCCAGTCTGGAGTGTAGCATCCATCTGAGTAACCATGACACCCACCTGCCAGCTCATGGTCAGCTGGTCACCGGAGAGCCAGAGAAAGCCACAAAGAGAGGGGACGAGCCAGAGAGCTTTATTCCCCTTCGTCAGCAGCTAGGTAACAGAAACATGCTCAGCTGCTAGTGAAATACAAGAAACCTAGCTTGAGATGTTTTTTCTTTTGGTTAAAATGTTGAAGATATGTCTCCAACGGGAGTCTGCTGTCAAGCCCGATCTGCACATTTTTGTAACAAGACTGATACAGAATCTAAGGGGTCCAAAGGGTCTAAAGGGTCTAACAGTCATAGACAAGCTAAAAAGAAAACATGCGTTAAAGAATCCTAAGCATGTGGTTCAATAATAGCTGCTCTGTAACTAGCAAACTGCAAGAAGAATGTAACTTGAAAAAGCCGACTCTGGAGGAGGAGCTCTGAGGGGAATCAGATGACAACAGAATTGCATCATCTGCATAAAAACAAACATGTGATAGTACAGATTTGTCAGAATATTGTTGTTTACTTAAATTGTAAGTGGTAGTGGACCAAGAATAGAGCCCTGAGGAATGCCGTTTCTTATAAAACTGGCTTGATTGACCACTTTCTGCCTCCCTGTAAGGTTAGCGAGACCAAATGTGTGACAAAGTTGACATTAAGGTAAGATGAGAACACAAAAACCTGCTGTCATATTTGTATAATCTCTCTTTTGTACATTTTTCAGATAACAAAGAAAGAGCGCTGTGTAAATCAGAGGACTGCCTGAAGGGTCTGAAGCTGGTGAAGTTCACCAAAATTCCCTGTGATGATTTCCTGATGATGGGTCTGAAGTATCAGCACCGAGATCCTCCGTCTCCAGACATAGATTACATCGCTATCAGACTGGATCTCAAGGACACCCGGAGTGGAAGTGTCTATCAGGTAATTTGGCTTTTTTACATATATATTTTACAGTCAATGGTAATGTAAGTTTTGAGAATTAGCAGAGCCAGAAAAATCAGAAGCATCATTCGTTGTGTTGTCTTTGTGTAGTCTGAACAGGCCTGGATTCCGGTACAGATAATCGGTGCGATGCCCAACCAGCCTCCCAAACCATCCTTCATGTCCATGTTCATCCTGGAGGTGGATCAGTTCATCCTCACTCCGCTCTCAACCGCTACGCTGGACGCCGAAGACGAGGAAACTCCCAAACAGCGTCTGGTTTTTAACATCACTAAACCGCCCGTGGACGGGTTCATCACCCATCTGTACGATCACACCCGACCAATCTCCTCCTTCACGTGGCTCGACCTCAACGACATGCTCATCGGTTACCAACCTCCCAACTCCTCACACACACAACGCAGGAATTACGAGGTACCACTTCCTCTTTCTTTGCCTTTAGAGATGTGTTACTGCTACACACCTGAGGCTCTGATGGTATCTTCAGTGGTTTTTTAAAGTCTTTTTTTATTACCCTCCACAGGTGGAAGTTGAAGTTCATGATTTTTTCTTTGAGAGGAGCCAATCGATGACGGTTCATATGTCTGTGAGGAATGCCGATACAAATGCACCCAGAGTGTCTTGGAACATGGGTAAGGCAGCTCGGTCAAATGCACAAAGTTCTTTAAAGAGGACATATTATCCCCCTTTTCAACCTTTTCAAACAGTCCCGTCTGGTCTAAATTAAACATCTGTGCTGTGCTTTGGTCAAAATATAACATGAATCTAGCACCAGAGGAGGTTTGTGACCCTGTATAAACCAGCTCTCTCAGAACGCTCCGTTTTGGTGTGTGTGTCTCTTTAAATGCAATGAGCACCCCCTGAGTTTTCCCAGTAGACATCACTCCTCTGTAATGAGAATAAAAATGGCAGACCTGCGCAAAAGTTTTGCTCTAGGTTGGGGGTGGAGTCCATGGGTGGAGATAGGGTCTCCATGATAGATTTCATCGAAGCAAGCCACAGATATATTAGCGGTCGAAGATTATACTTTGCTTCCTCGTTGTTCTTTGTCTTAAAGGTCTCAGTCTGTTAGAGGGTCAGTCCCGCCCGATTCTGTGGGAACAACTACAGATTGTGGACAACGACAACCTGAACGCTGTGCGTCTCATCACTGTGGACGGTCTGCAGCATGGGCGGCTCACTGTGAGAGGTAAGGACCCAAAAACTGCCATTGAACACTGATACACCTGACTGGTGACATCTGTGGAATCCATTTGAAAATCTAACAAAATCTGTCCTGCTTTTTTGCAAACATGTTAATCTGTTGTGATCGCTCTGATCAACCGGTATTATATCCAGCTGTTGTCGTAAATCATTTTATTTTGAAAGTCTGGCTATAATTACAGAACACAATCAGCCAAGGATGCACATGGAGGTCCAATTTGCAAGGTGACAACATTTCCGCTCATGCCATCCTCATGGTTTGAAGCTGTTAGGTTGTGAAGCTGCAAGTTGCAGGTTGCAGGAGCGTCGATAATTGAACTATTTTTCTTGTGAGTTCACTTCTCACAGATCGATCAGAAACTGAAAAGAGACAACGCAATAAAAATCCAGAGGGACATTGGACCATATTTAAAGGAAAATAAGATACTTCACAAGTTATTAGCTACAGCTGGACTACAGCTAATGTTAGCATTCAGCCTCCTCAGTGCTAACTTGCCTAACTCACTGTGATTTCAGCTTCAAGTTCTGTTGACACTTTTATTTAAGGTCCTTGAGTTGGATAATGACATATTTTTTAACACAAAGATTACAAAACAACACATTAGAGAGAAGGAAAACTATTTTAAACCCACTAAAACATGATAAAAAACCTGAAACCTCAAATTTCAATCAATCAGGGCAGATAAGAGAAAGAAATATCAACCAATAAAACCCATAAACATTTAAAAAAAAAAAAAAAAAAAAAAAAGCACAAATATGCATTGCTCAAGGGCACTTCGGCAGTGCTCAGGAAGTGAACTGGCACCTCTCCAGTTACCAGACCTATTTCTAGCTTTGATCTGCACCTGGACCCTCCCATTCCAAACCCAAGTCCCCACAGAGTGAGCTACTGCATTGCATCTTCTTTAAAGAATTTCTGTCTTTGAAAGATGCAAAGTTTGTAGAATTTAAGTTTTAGGATATTTTGTGCTGTTCCTGCTTAGATTATTTTTGTGAAATATTGAGGGGCTGATTTGGAATGAAATACCCTCAAACCTGACTTTCTTTTTTAAATGTCTCAGGTGGAAAGGGCTTCATGTTCACCGTCAAGGACATTAAAGCGGGCGCTGTTCGCTATCACCACGACGACAGTGACTCCACAAAAGACTTCATCGTTTTCCGAATCACGGACGGACCCCACCAGACCCGACACAAGTTCCCTATCAAGATCCTGCCGAAGGACGACAGCCCTCCGTTCCTCATCACCAACATGCTGCTGGAGGTGTCCGAGGGTCAGACGGTGTTACTGAGAGGCTCCACCCTGCAGGCGTCAGACATGGACTCCAGCGACGACTACATCCTGTACAACATAACCCGCCTCCCACAGGCCGGAGAGGTCATGAAGATCCCTGGACCAGGACTCACAGGTTAGACGAAAGGACTTTTATTTTATTTTTAATTCTGATTAAAGATTTTTTAAACCACGTAGTGTGACGTTTCTGTTGTTTTGATCCAGGTTATCCTGTCGGCCACTTCCTGCAGAAAGACCTGTCGCAGTCGATGGTTTATTATCGACATCTGGGCAATGAGGTGTTCGATGACTCCTTTGAGGTGGTGCTGTCGGATTTCAATGACCCCCCGAACCTGTCAGAGCCTCAGGTGTGTAGCAGTGACACATCTCTAAGATAGTTTGATAAAATAAGTTAAAATGTAATTCTCACACCTAGTGTTTAAAATGGGTACTGCAGTCCAAATTCTAAACATTGTAGAGAGCTGTCTCCCCCCGCCCCCTCCTCTCTAGAGTGGATGCTCATGCAGGTTGCCATGTCACAGCTTCAGTGTTTCGCCAGCTCTGCATCTGCATAGTTTTTGAGAATTACCAACTCTGCCTTTAAATATTTTTAGAATAAAAGCGCTGCAGTGCAAACAAGGTTCATCTATTCTGTATTATCCATCTAAAACCTGAAGAATCTCCGTCGCTTTGCTGTGCAGGTTGTGGTTGTGCACATCGAACCAGTTCCAGATCAACCCCCTAAAGAGGTTCCCGGTTCCAGCCGCTGTCTGGTGATCAAAGAAACAGAAGTGGTCCATTTAACACGCCAACAGCTCCACTTTGTGGACCAGGAGTCTCCGGACAGTGAGCTCACGTATACGGTTACTACTCTACCTTTCTGCACCGGCCCCCACAGGTAAGTGCTCACCTGCAGGAAACAGAGGGAATTCTCAACAGAAGAAAATATTCAGTCTGATTTTTGTGCTGTTGTTTTCTTCACGAGCAGCAGTCCAGATGCGGGTAGGTTGTTTTTGGTCGACAGCATCTCCAAGTTTACCAAAGACCCCAGTGCACCTGTGCTGAGACTCTTCACACAAGTACGTTTTTATTTAACACATTTACGCATTTATTATCTGAAATTTACACATTTACACATGTTGTCATTTTGCCTCAGCATGCAGTGAACTTCATGAAAATCGCCTACATGCCTCCCATCATGGACATCGGCCCTTACCCCCAGTACATCCAGTTTGTTCTCTCTGTAACAAACCACCTGGGCAAAACGGTCACTGGAATCTGCTTTAACATCACTGTGGTGCCGGTGGACAACCAGCCGCCGCAGGTGGAGAGAAATCACATAATTTTAATCCTGTTTCCTTCACTGTGCAGATGTGGAAATACATCAAATATCAACGTTCTCTTTTAGGTGATCACCAACGCTCTGACTGTAGACGAGGGAGGGGATTGTCAGCTCGGCCCTGGCCACCTCCTGTTGTCAGACGTGGACTCATTGGAGGAAGTCCTGCAGGTGGAGCTTCAGAAGGAGCCCCAGCATGGAGCTCTGCAGCTGGGAGGCCTCCATCTCAAACCGGGCCGAGCTTTTTCTGTGCAAGATCTGAAAGGCCTTAAAGTGAGGTCAGACATCCTGCTGTACTCAATCCTTGATTTCACACATGGGTTAAAACTAGTATATCAGAATACATTTGGAGACAGATTTTAATTCAAAGCCACCTGCTTATGTTGACCACTAGAGGGCAGAATGTGCAAGATAAAGAGCATCTTAAGCGTTCCAATTTCTGGGCCTGGAACTATTTTACCGGCATGTTCCAGAAATTAACATAAAAAGGGTTTATATAAAGTAAAACGAGCAAAGCAAATTAGATTTAAAAAAATGGTAGTGTTTCTCCATATTTAAAGGCAGGGTTGGTAATGTTTTCGGAAACTAGCATGATAACTGCCTGTCAACTGTGGGATTGTCTTTCAATACATCTCTCAGTGCACGCCATTTTTGTCTAACAGGTATGCTCACGATGGCTCAGAGACTTTAGAGGACAACCTTCATTTCACTGCATCAGACGGAACCAACTCCGTCAGCTTCGTCCTGCAAGTGAAGGTAAAAACGTTTAAATATTGGGCTCCCTTCAGAAAACATCGTCCTGTCCACACTTTGTTCTTCTCTCTAGATAAAACTGGTACGTGAATGAATCATTTGTGACTTTCGTCTCCAGGTGATGCCCATCAACGACGAGGTCCCGGTGCTGCTTCCTGGTTTGAAACTGGTTCTGAGCTGTGCAGAGGGACAGCAAGTCGTCATCACAGCCGAGTATATCTACGCTACAGACGCAGACAGCGACAACAGCAGTCTGGCCTTCATGATCGCCCGGCAGCCGTATCACGGTGTCATTCTCCGAAACGGCGTCATCGTGGACCGCTTCATCCAGGCCGACATCAGCGCAGAGATCATCAGCTACAAACACACAGGTGCAGATTGCACACCTTGATTTATAAAGTGAATATCGTGCAGAGAGGACGATCCAATAAATGCAACGGCGTTTGCCTCGGAAGGTGAATTATTTGTTTTTGGTTTTAGGTCTGGAGATCGGACTCACTCCTCGCCACGACACCATCACGTTTGTTATTTCCGACGGAGAAACAGAAAACTCTGGGTTATGCTGCACTGAAGGAAATCCGTCCAGGATCAGAGGAACGACTCAACTACGAGACAGCCTGCCCGTTTACGACCTCCAGATCACTGTGTTTCCTGTTGACAGCCAACCACCCTCACTTTCTACGGGTGAGACAGAAATATGAGCCGACGCCTGCGAGATAGTTGAGGCAGCTGGCGCGTGCTGCACTGATATCACACATGACATGCGTCATTATAACCTCCTTGTGGTTAGCGGTCTATTTAAGCTGCAGGATCTCCAGTCTCTCCCTCCTCTCTCCCACGCCAGCTCTGATCTGCACCAGTACTGCACTCTCACTCAGCCCCACCAGTATCCCCCATTAGGCTCTGACTTGGGGTTTAAAGGTGAAATATTATGAATAATCCACTTCTACAGTGTTTCTGAACATATATTTGGGTAACCTGAGTGTCTACTGACCCACAAAATGTGAAATAAACCCATCCAATCCAGTTTGTGGTCTGCATAAGTCTTACAACACAGAGAAAAATGCTCTGTTTCAAATTTGCTCTCCTTGTGATGTCACAGTGGGATTCTGGTAAAAAACAATACCCTCCCCTCCCCTGATATCTCCACCCATGGACTCCATCCCCAGCCGAGAACAAAACTTTTGCACAGGTCCGCCATTTTTATTCTCGCTACAGAGGAGTGATGTCTACCTGGAAAACTCAGGGGGGGGCTCATCACATTTAAAGAGACACACACACCAAAACGGAGCGTTCTGAGAGAGCTGGTTTATACAGGGTCACAAACCTCCTCTGGTGCTTGATTCATGTTATATTTTGACCAAAGCACAGAACAGATGTTTAATTTAGACCAGACGGGACTGTTTGAAAAGGTGGAAAAGTGGATAATATGTCCTCTTTAAAATATCATCCCTCACATCCCCCATCACTCCTCAAATTTCTGCATGTAAAATAAAACTGGGAGGAGTGATTTGGTCGGAGCCTAGACGCTAAACACAAACAATGCTCTGCTGCTGCGATAAATACTTAAACATATACAAACGTGAGTTGTCTGAAATATAAATGTTTAATAATTATTTATTTATCTTGTGTTCGTAGGAGACATCTTTACGGTGGAGGAAGGTGGCTCCGCCCCGATAACTACGTCCCATCTTAAGGTGTCTGACGTGGACACGGTCCTGGACGAGCTCGTGGTCAGTCTCATTTCTCCGCCGCAGTTTGGATACATCGAAAACGTCCTGCCCAGTCCCGGCTTCGAGAAAAGCAACACCGGCATCAGCATAGGTAAGCATAGAGAGAGCGTGCAGTAATATTTGTGTTGTTGTCATCGACTAATCTGGTGATAAGTTATTTCTCTTTTTGACCTTTTTTCATCGCAGCTTCCTTCTCGTACAAAGACATCATGGACGGTCACGTGAACTACGTGCAGTCCAGACACCAGAGGATGGAGCCCACAGCTGACCAATTTATGCTCTGCGTATCTGATGGCAAACACAGCTCCGCACACGTTCCCTTCTACATCATTATTACCCCGACGAATGACGAGGTCCCAGAGTTTGAGGCTCGCAACTTCACGGTAAGTTTTAATGCCTAATTCGATATTTAGTTCACAATACTTCATATTCACTGATACCTGTCTGTGCAGGTACGAGAGGGAGAGATGAAGCAGCTGGACTCGTCTGTGTTACGTGCGATGGATCTGGATGTCCCACAAAACGTCTTGCGCTTCAGTGTGGTCAAACCCCCGCAGCACGGCAGCATCGTCAGCCACGGCAGCGAGAAGACAGTCCACAAGAAACGGGAATCAAGTCCATCAGTCCTTATGGTCGACTTCACAATGACAGATCTGACAAATGGTACTTTTTTATTTCTTTATTTTTTACACATTTATTTTTGGGCTTTTTGTGCCTTTAATGGAGGGATAGGACAAGTGGATAGAGTTTGAAATCAGGGAGAGAGAGAGTGGGGAATGACATGCGAGAAAAGGAGCCACAGGTCGGATTCGAAACCGGGCCGCCCATCTGGAGGACTACAGCCTCCATACCACCAGCGCCCCGACAAATGGTACTTTTCACATGTCGGTGTTATGGACGGATGGATGAATGGTCAGACTGAACATGCCAGTTTACAGAGATGTGTCTTGAGATGAGATTTAAAAATCGAGAGAGTCAGTGTTACTGATGTGTGGTGGGAGGGAGCTCCAGAGGCCGGGGGGCGGGCAGAGCGGCTGAAGGCTCTCTTGGACCTCATGTTGGACAGGCGGGCGGGTGGTGCAGGAAGTTAAATGGAAGAAGAAGACCTGAGAGTGCTGGCAGGTGTGTTCATGTGCAGGAGTTTAGAGAAGTACAGCCTTAAAGCTGCTGAAGGACGACAGGAGTGATGAGATTAACTGTGGGGCGTTCTGGAGAAGAGGTGAGCGGCAGAGTTCTGGACCAGTTGAAGTTTGAGGAGGGACTTGAGAGGGAGACCAAAGAGAAGGGAGTTGCAGTAGTCGATGCGATGTGTAACCAGGGTGCGAACGAGAATGGCAGTACCGTGGGAAATTGATTCAACTTCTCGTGCAGTCGTGTGTTAAATAATTTAAATGTGAATCCAACTTGGCTCTCAGGTTTGGATCTGATGTACCAGCACGACGACTCGGAGAACATGGACGACATCTTTACCATCCAGCTCACTGATGGAAGACATCAACTCCACAGACAGGTGATGGTCAAAGTCCTGCCGGTCAATGACGAGGAGCCTCGAGTCATCAGGTAACACCCTCATCACATTTCCCGCTCACAGCGAGTCAGAAGGTTAAATGTGAAGAGAACCTTCTTCTTCTTCTTCTTCTTCTTCTTCTTCTTCTTCTTCTTCTGCTGTTTTTCAGGAACAACGGGCTGGAGGTGGAGCCCGGAGAGGCGCGCCTCATATCCAGTGTTGTTCTGTTCGCCAAGGACGGAGACACGCCTTCCTCAGAGGTCAAATACATGTTTGAGAGCGTTCCTGTACAGGGACTGCTGCAGCTAAAGGTGAGTGCAGTACCTTAAGAGTTTAAAGAAATACAATCAATGTTTTGATTTGTCGTCTCTAGAAGCGTACTGAATCGTTCATTTGTTCCCCTTCTCTTCACGGAGCGTGTAGCAAACATTACAGTAAGGCCCCGTGTCCACTTGCTGTTTTTTTCCAAGCAGAAAAGCGCTGCACGTCCGTCCTGTCTCTATGACAACAGTTTTTTTGACAACAGCCGCTGTATGACCGACTCTGCTCCGTTACTTTTTACTGTATGTTGTATAATGTTCGATTTACAACGCTCAGAGCGGCCGCTCAAAAAGGGGAGTGCGTTCAGAACAAAAACCGCTGGGCGCTGCGCTTTGTCTCTGTCTATCCTGACTTGAAACGGCAGTCTGGATAGGGCTAGTGTTTTTCCCCTTTCTGTCCCTGTCCACAGAAAAACAGACAGTAGGACATTCCATCGTCTGTTTCTGTGTTTTTGTTTGTGCTGTTGATATCTGTAGATCTTTGTCAACAGAAAGCTGTCTCTGTTGTACGACTAACTGTGACTGATCGTGTCTCAGGAAGGTCAGGGCTGGTCGACCCTGACAGCGGGGAGAAAGTGCACCCAGGAGATGGTGGACATGAACCTCCTGCGTTACACACACACCGGCCTGCACGGCGCCAAAACACAGGACTTCTTTGTTTTCCACCTCTCTGACGGACAGAATCGATCACCTCCGCAGCACTTTCACATCTCTGTCAAAGATCTGGAAAAAGGTACGGGGGGAATTTCTCTCTCAGATTCTTCATTTGACACACGTTTGTGTCAGATTTCACGCTGATGTGGTTCCAGTTTTGACGCATCGTCCATGTTTTTTCCAGGAAACATCGCCGTCTTTGTGAAGCCGGTGACCGTGAACAGAGGGGATCGTGTTGTTCTCACCACAGACGCTCTGTTAGCCACGGACGGCACAGACAAACCCGAGGAGCTCATGTACGTCGTCACCAACCCTCCTGCTCACGGACACATCGAGTACATCAAACACCCCGGGCTGACCATCTCCACCTTCAGCCAGATGGACGTAGCTGCCAACCTGGTGGCTTATGTTCATGACAACCGAGCGAGAGATCCGACAGAAACCTTTCAGTGAGTCCTGAAGCTAACATGCAGCTAGCTCCATCACATAACAGATCTATGTTATTTATTTGAGCAAGAACTGGATTTGATAAATACATGGTAAACATAATATGACAATGTTTTTAAATCATGTTTAAAAATGTCATAAGTCCACCAAACCCTCCTCCACCGGTGTCCCCTGCCGTTGTGGGAACTTAGTCCAGCTTGACCAGCTAGCATCAGCATTTCAGTCTCTGCAGTGCAGGAAATGAAAAGAAAATTCTGGTATTTTTTCAAACCTAGGCCCTTTTTTTTTGTTGAAGCCATCTTTTTTTCGGCTACCTTAAAGGAGATCAATGATGTCAGTCTCGGACACCTATTGAGTAGCTTAACGAGATCAAAAACCTCCGTATTTATCTGATACTGGGGTCAGTAAAATCCATAATTTCAGCCTCTGCCTGAAACGCTTCATTTCAGCTGCTGTCTCTTTAAATGCTGCTTTAAAAGGACGGACATTAGATTAAAGAGGGGGTAGAGGGGAGATTTTTCAAATTTGGTTTTGAGAATAAAGAGCCCATATTATGCCCTTTTTGGGGTTTGTATATTTAATCTATGTACCTACTTTTGTACGTTCACAATAGCTAAAGTCCAAAAAAAGTGTCTGTTTTCATGTACTGCTCCTCCTTGCTCCCTCTACGCTCTGAGTCCGTCAGCTACGCTCTGCTGTGCCCACACTGTTAGACCCCACGTGGGCCAAGTCTGCTCTGATTGGTCTGCCGATCCGCTCTGTCGTTATTGGTCAGTTGCTCAGCACGTGTCTCGGAAATTCAACATGAGCTGCAGGGCTTGTCACAACGAGCCAATGGGCTTAGATCAGTGATCTCACACTGACAATGACGCCGAACTGACAATTTTTTATCAAGGGGGGCTAGAACCGAGCATTACATGCAGCTAATGCTACAGCTAACAGGAGGACGTGGGAGAAGCCGCGTTTACGCAGACTTTGAATTTTTGCACATAGATGGTTGTGTTTTGTTTCTTCAGGTTTGTGGTGAGTAACGGCGAGATGAGCAGAAACGGATCCTTTGAGATCACGGTGGAGATGGTGGACCGCGTGCTGCCGTCGCTGACCTCCAACACTGGCCTCTCAGTCCCACAAGGATCCTCCATGATCCTGGGTCCAGACTGCCTGACTTTATCTGACCCTGACACTCCTCCTGACGACCTGACCTTCATGCTCCTGCAACCTCCTCAGTACGGCAGCCTGATTCTAGGAGGACGACCACCACTGACCACAGGATCAAACTTCACCCAGAGAGACGTGCAGGAGCTGGAGGTGACGTATAAACATGATGGAGGACCATCGCAGATCGACAGATTCGCCTTCTCTGCCTCTGACAGCAGCGATCGAGGCTTCCTGCTGGACGGGAGATTACAAACAACGCCTGTGTTCTTTACTATACTGGTAGGTGATTAAAGTTGTAATAATAGATTTTAAAGACTTTGTGGTTCAGTCACAACTCCACAAGAAAACCTGTCTAAAAATTAGTTTTTCATTTATCATATCGCAAATTTATAATGCCCCAGTATTCAATGTTTGCTATGGTATTAGACATCTTTAAATGCTGAAATCTTTTAATATTTTGAGGCATATCATATTATCATTGTTGCTGCCTACCTGTAGTACCTCCTGCTGTCACCAGAGGGCCCTGACAGTCAGTTAGAGTCACTTATACAGGCTATAATCAAGACTGTACAGATATGAAAATGCCTAAGAAACAATGACATCGACTCGGGGGAGGAGGGGACGGGTGGAGACAGCTCTCTGCAACACTTTGAATTTAGACTGCAGTACCCATTTTAAACACTAGGTGTCAGAGTTACATACTGCTCCTTTAAAGCAGTGGTTTCCAAACTTTTTCTGATTGAGTACAGCCTCAGAGAATATTTGACTCTCCAAGTCTCACCATTATGCCCAAGTACAGTAGCGTTGGGCTTTTTAACATCATTTACAGTTTACACAGGCGGCCATTTTATTCCTGATATGAATATTATTTATAAATGACCGTACACCACACACTGCGGCCTCGTTCTCTGTGCCACTCCAAAAGAATCCAAACTGGATGACACTTGAGTCATATTTTCGTACTGTTTTGCATCATGTATTGCTAGCATGTGCCGAAGCTTCACTGGCACTGCTAACCTGGTCTCTTGCACTTGTGCTGGGTTCACTATCGTTGACTTCGGTTTCTGCTGCGCTGCTCGACGTGTCCGCTGGACAATATCGAATCAAGGCCACAAATGCAAAACATCATATTTGCTTCCTCCGCTTGCCATCACAGCTTTGCATGTCAACCATTTGATTTGCACAACTTTTTTTTTTTTAATTTAAAACTATCAGAGTACCACATAGGGGACCCAGTCATACCACAGTTTAAGAATAAATGTTCTAAAGGGTGAGTAGAATAGCCTACAGCTAACTTAACTTAAATGCTGTGCTGATTTTTGTTGTTAAAATATCGAATGGCGACTCTGTGTAGGCAGATACTGAAGTCGAGGCATTAGAGATGTACATATTGTTTCTTTGGTGTCTACCATTATTTGAATTTTGTGAACACTTTTCAGATCAAGCCTTTGGACAAATCTTCACCTGAGGTCGTGAAGCTGCTTCCACTTTGGAAAGCAGAGCTCTTAGACGACGGACGATACGGGATCTTTCTGTCGTCTCATGAGCTGAAGGCCGAGGACAGAGACAGCAGAGACGAGGAGCTGATACTCTGCATCATTCGACAGCCGTACTTTGGTTATCTCGAAAACATCACCACAGGTTAGTAGAGAAATACGTTCAGTCTGTGTCTACATCACAGCTTAGTTTGGATTTTAAAAATGTTTCTTTTTGCTGTTGCAGGAGGATTTGTCCCGCAGCGCTTCCCTCAGACGGAGCTGAACAAAAGGTCAATCGTGTACATCATAAACCCGGACAGACAGTCTCTGTCAGACAGTCTGGAGTTCACAGTGTCGGATCCTTTAGGGAACACAGGGCCCTCTCACGTGTAAGACAAACACATCCTGAAATCACTTTTTCTGTCATGATGTCTTGAATCAACGGGGTCCTGACTTTGTGTGATACCCTCCTCACAGACTGGAGTTCAGCTGGTCCACAGTGGAGTTTTCTCAGGCGCAGTATTCTGTGTGTGAGGATCAGAGAACCATCTCAGTGGACATCAATAGAAAAGGAAACTTAGCAGAGTCTTCATATGTCACTATCAAGGTATTTATAGATATACTGAACGTCTCAGTCACCTAAGAATCGATGTGTTTGAACAGGTTGAAACGCTTTGTGCTTCATTTTAGGTAAAAGAAGTGACGGGGACAGCTGGGAAAGACTTCCTCATCAGTCCTTCTTCCCTCATTCAGTTTGATCCAGGTATGAGTTCATTAACATAGAAACCTTTATTGAGATTGGTTCACCCATCGTGGAGATTTTCTGTGGATTTGGAGGAGCTTTCTCGAGAGATGTAAGTTCACACTGAGATACGCTGCTTCAGGCGCCGCCGCTCAAAAATGCATGAAAAGTGACTTCAGCGTAAAATGGACTCAAGCTGACGTCGAGCCTTTGCCATTGCTGTCCTATGGGATGAGATGTCTCAAATTACTGTGGCTCAGTTGGTAGAGTCGGGCCTCTCTTAACTGGAGGGTCAGGGGTTCGATCCCCAACTCCTGCAGGAACATGTTCGATGTGTACTTGGATGACACTTAACCCTAAGTTGCTCTTGCTGCTTTGTCGGCGGTGTATGAATGTGTACGAATGGATGAGATAATACTGATCTCTTTACCCAGCAGCCTCTACCATCAGGGTGTGAATGTGTAGATGTGACCTGCAGTGTAAAAGCACTTTGAGTAGTCATGAACACGATGGAAATCATCACACAGGAAGACAGTTTAAGTCTTTTTTTACCCTGTGAGAGACCCGCAAACATAGACCCAGTCTTATATTTAATGCTTTCAAACATCTCCACCTTGTTGTTATTACTTACGAGTACTGCTAAAACGAAGCGAGAGGGAATCGTGCAATGACTCATTTGTGATGTTTCTGTGTTTGCAGGAGTGTCGAAGAGGATCTGGCAGACTGAGATCATTCAGGATCACCTGGAGGAGTCTGAGGAGAAGTTTGAGGTGCTGCTGGTCTCTCCTGACGGGACTGTGATCGGGCGGATCGACACGGCTCAGGTCACCATCAAAGAGTCAGGTAGTTGTTCAGATAATAATAATGAGTATTCTTGATAAGCTGATGGGAGCTTTTTTTCATGGCTACTGGTGAGAAAAACATTTCAAATCTGTTTTCTCAATGATGTGGTTAAATGTGTTTTAGAAATGTTTAACCACAAGATGGTGCCAAATAATCACGCCTCAGGTCCAAATAAAAGAGTTAATACACAAAGAATAAGGAATTAAATAGAGACAGATAAAATAAAGAAACAATGGAATTAAATATAAAAAAGAAAATTAAAAGGTAAAATACATAAAAGACCCATAATCAAACATAAAATAAATCATAAATAAATGCTAAAAAAGGAAAAAAAGTGTTTAACTCTACCGAGAAATTTAACATGTAACTCTGACACCTAGTGTTTAAAATGGGTACTGCAGTCCAAACTCAAAACGTTCTATAAAGCTGTCTCCCCCCGCCCCCTCCTCTCTAAGGTCGATACTCACACAGGTCACCATGTGGTGGACACTGAAGCTTCAGTGTTTATCCAGCTCTGCATCGGTCTGTAAACCTTTCTGTGTTCTAACCTCTCTCCATTTTTCAAAAGCATCTCCAATATTGATCCTAGTTTGAACACGTTTCTGCTCGTGGAGCTTATTAGAAACATGCAGAGGCTTTTTAGGTCGGGTACAATCACTTCTATCTGAACCAGTTCTCTTGCCCGCTTCCATTGACTCAGTATTTATTATTCTGATAACAGACCTGTCACAAACGTGCTAAACCTTGTAAAATCTTGGATCTCCACAGGTCGCTGCAGGCTGACCCAGAATCGTGGGGCTCCAGTTCTAGGAGGTAAAGAAATCCGCTCAGGCTTGTACCCAGAACACGGATCCATTCAGCTGGAGAAGTTGCCGCTCGGCACAGAGTCCTTCACCTGGAGCCGGGGAGATAGCATCAGACCTCCAACTGATGTCACAAGAAAGAAACTCAATGTTCGGAACAATCCAAAGACTGTAAGTCATCTTTTCTCTTCTATTTCTGACATTTTTCTGTTTGTTAAACTTAAAAACTGTTTCTGTGTTTCCTCTTCCAGATTGCACCGTCATCAGTTTTTCGGAACGGGACAGACGTTGTTTACACGGTAAGCGGCAGCAGATACTGACCTGACATCACTGTTAAACTGCAGAATAAGTATTCACGCAGGTGGTTTGTTTGATTCCAGTATCACGGGATCATGCAAATGCAAGTAGAAGACGACGCTTCCGCGTCGAGGAAGGGAAGGAAGGCAAACATCCGCGTGGTGAGCAGAGGAGCGAAGCAGAAAACAGCAGCAGTAATATCTCCGTCAGATCCTCGAAGAAAGACCTCGAAACCACTAAAACCTGGACCAGCACGAGCAATCGTAAGTTATAACAATAATAAAAACTTTGTTGTAGAGGGGGCCGTAGAGTGCGGCGCAGAGTGCGGCGCTGATGGCCACGGCGCTCATGGAGTATGTGGAAATTGGCAGTAAAAAGAACAAGGCAAAAGAACCCAAACACAGAAGAACATAAACAGCGGCAAAAAAACAACCCAACAAACAGATTTAACCCAAACATAATCAGAACCCAGGAAACACAAGAACCCCACAAAACGTTCCTGCTGGTCCTCTGCTTCCTGGAAAGTTTACTTACTGAGAAGTTGGCAAAGATTATTTCTCTTTTCCAGGATATTTCCGATCAGAGCTCATGGAGTTCCTTGAAAATCAGGTGGATTTCCAACTTGGTGTCTTAGGCCTCATGTTGTGTTCATGGTGGCCAATTTCTGTTCAACTTTTTAATCTGTAATAGGCTTGTCTCTGATTTAAAGATTAATGAGAGCTTA
This sequence comes from Labrus mixtus, assembly GCF_963584025.1. Classification (NCBI taxonomy): domain Eukaryota; kingdom Metazoa; phylum Chordata; class Actinopteri; order Labriformes; family Labridae; genus Labrus; species Labrus mixtus. The sequence goes on from NC_083634.1 coordinate 5,873,109, forward strand.
GAAAACAACACTTTGATTAACAAACAATACGAACAAATTAGTGTTGGAAGGACCGGGCTGAATTGTTTTTGTTTATATATGAGGTTAGGTAACAACAAATAGGACAGAACATGATAACAAAACTTTTAGCTTTAAAAATAATTACAATATCTTAATTATTATTTTAAAGGTTACATATTCTCCTCTTCATCAACCAGTTTAAATAAGTCTCAGAGCTCCCCAAATCATGTCTGTGAAGTTTCTTGTTACTGCCCTTTGTGACGTCATGAAGGGAACATCTCTAAACGGCCTGTTTGAGCACACATTTTCTGAAAAGTGGAGCAGGCAGAAGACGACTAGGACTTTTCTCATCATTGGGGGGTTTGTAGACAGACTTGGGATACATATTAGTGTTAGAATAACAGTGTACAAAGACAATCTGTAAAAAAAAACAGGGCCTTCAGTTTCCCATGTTACTTTATTTCATCAGTATACTAGGGTATTGTTGTGACCTGTGCTCTACCATTGACCATGACACCTGACCATCTGATATGTTACCCAAGACTGCACAGCTTCAAAACAATGCAGCTACCTCTTATTTGTAATTTTAATTTGTTGAGGAAAATCAAATCTTGTGTTGCAGTTAAAACCACACTGAATTAATCATCTGGTGATTTTGCACATCCTATAGGCTACAGCTGATAACTCCATACCCAAGCCCTGTGTGCCAGAACTGATGGGACTCCTGCATTTCAACCAGACAACAAATCAGCTCTTTCACTGCGACGGTGTCTCCTGGAGGCCATGGGCTCCGAGTGATCAGGTATAACATCCCGACAGCCGAGGGAAACTTCTTTGCCTCTCTGAGAGAAGGAAAATGTCTGACCATAGCCTAAGTTTTGGTGTTTTATTAATGTTCTTTACATGCAACGTAACATGTGCTAGATATTGAAATTCCCTTTGTTCTTCAGTGGTAATTTTGTTATGAATGAGGTAACAAAAATTAAAATGACCACTGATGGTCTCTTTCCACAGCAGCCTCTACCATCAGTGTGTGAATGTGTAGATGTGACCTGGAGTGTAGAAGAGCAGTCAGAAGACTAGAAAAGAAAAATACAAGATCAAGTCCATTTCCCATTTACAGCTGATTTAGAAAGATGATGATTTTCCTCTTCCCCCTTTGGCGCAATAATCTACATCTTAGCTTGGTTGATAGAAACTTAATTGATGTCAAAATGAAGATTTTAAGAGAATAATTGTTTTCTTATCGTTAAGATTAACAGTATTGTAGAATTAGGTGTCGTTTGCATACAGTTAAAGTCAGTTCTGTGAACGATGCCTGTAAGCATTAACGAGTAGGGCCTAATAAGTGGTGGATTAAGGACAGAACCCTGAGGAACACCACATGAATAGTTTCTAGATGATGCTTTACGAGTTAATCATTCTCTTTGCTTTTTAACATCTTTATGAATTCCTTATCTCACTATTTCCCATTGAATCCTCAGATGTACGTAATCAGCCTGTATGTTCTTATTGTGATTCTTTGTTTTGTTTTTATATCCTATTTTATTTGATTCTATTTTATGTCTTTATATTGAATACGTACCCTTTGTCAAAGGAGCCTCCTGGCACAGGATTCTCACATGATTGTACTTGTATAACCCGGAGTGACAATAAACAACCTTGAATCTTGGAAACTTGAATCACAGATGGTGGGCGCTCAGAGGTGTCCGCAGGGCTGGACCTATCATGGAGGCCGCTGTTACGTCCTCGGCACTGAGAACAAGGTCACATGGAGCACAGCTAGCAGAGCCTGCAGGGAGAGGTACACTTTCACAAGGAATAATGTTTAAAAAAAAAAAAAAAAAAAAAAAAAGACTACAGGATAAATTTAGACTGAGAGCACAGTCATGCATGTTTCTGATGAATTGCTTGTTACCCATAAAAACCGTGTAATCGGCAAATTATCTGCATGACCAAATATCCTTCAGAAGACAAAACTTCCCTTGTCTGTGTGATTTTAGATATAAAGGCACTCTAGCAAGCGTTCTCTCCAAAGCCGACATGGACTGGATGTGGGACTTCAGTGGGAGAAAACCCTTTTGGATCGGTGGGTGCCTCTGATTTAACCTTCACAACATGGATTTGTTTATAGACTATTTTACTGGATGAGAAAAAAACATGTCAAGCGTCCCCAGTCCAATGGTCAAAAGAGGATATAATTCTCACCATAGAAGGTAATGAAGAGGAGATAAATAATTAATCAAAAAACATCACTAAGTTTAACAACACTAATCTTTGAAGTAGAACAGAAAGGCATGGAGCTAAGTAAGTACATTGAATAAAGACAAACACATGCCATTTATTTATGGTAAAGCCATTATTTAATCTTAAACCTTTCAAATAAATATTTGTAATTTAATTTAAAAAAAGCACTCAGCTCTTGAATGTTGCTCTAACCCAAGCGGAAACCTCTGGTGTTGAAAAATGAAGCAGATGCTGAAGTGTAAAATCCTGCAGTTCCTCGAGTCACCACTAGAGGCTGGCTGCAGAAGCACAGCAAGTCACATACGCCCATTCAAAAAGCCTGTTTTTACAGCATAGATTAACATGTTTACAGCCTGGTACAAAAACCAAATACCGTAAAATCCGGAATATAAGTCGCACCGGTATATAAGACGCATCCTGTTTTGAAGGTCTCTTAGAGAGAAAACAAGTTTAAACTGTCTTCCTGCGTGACGATTTATATTGTGTTGAGCGATGTCTACAACGTGCAGTTTCTGTGCAGCTGTGTCGTTCTTTTAGTCTGTTTTCACTTTTGGGAGTTTGCGCTCCTATTAGCTACAGTACGGTAGTTGTGAGGCACAGACTCCTAGCTTGTGAGTCACGCTGCCCGACTCCGCTGGTCACTCTTTAACTTTAATATAGAACTCTTTCAATCAAAAGAACACTCCACAATGTTTATTTACGGAACAATATACCACTGTTTTCTGTAAATGCATGATTAAGACCTCGTGAGGGAGAAAAGTAGCGCAGCCAGCCTGGTCTGTGTCGCCGTCTTTCCCAGCATAGTGTGCACTCAGCTTTCAATACACGGGGAATGGGGATGTGTTTTTAATCGCATCAGGTCGCAGTGATAGTGGCTGCTGTCCCGCTGTAATGACGGCGCGTGTTTCAGTATTTTATACTGATGTATTGGTCGCACCAGTGTATAAGACGCAGCCAACTTTTAAGACGAAAAAATAGGTATTAAAAGTGCGCCTTATACACCGGATTTTACGGTCGGTCTGATTAGCTCATGTCTTGATCGACACACACTGTACGGGGGGTGAATTTATTGATGACTCATCCGTTTTGATTTGATGAAGGATAAGAGTTATTCACAATAAGGCGTGTAGCTGACATGATTGACAGGCGGGCGCAGTATAACAGTTTGTCAGGAGTCTTAAAACCCGCCTCAGCTCCAGCTCCCAGCCTGTCGTTGAGCTCTCGTCTGGTCACTTTATCAACAAAACATGAAAACAGGCACTGAATGAACAATTAATCAAACAAAATCACGTTCTAGAAACAGAACTATGATTGAGCTAAACTGTAGCACGGATGGTGTGGAAATTGGACGTTAGGGCTTAGTGTCTCATTTCAGGGAGTGCTGCTAGACCCTAAAAATGTGTGCTGCTGCTTCCATGGGACATTTGGGACTATCTGACATTCTTCATTTTTCCTTTGATCTACTCCACTGAGTTGAAAAGCATCATTAAAAATGATTTTCCCGGTGTACAGTTCATACTCTGATAGTCTGACTTATTTCCTGTTTTTAAGGCCTGAACGACCGGGAGGGCAGGGGACGCTGGGAGTGGGCGGGCGGAGAGTCGGTCAGCTACACCAACTGGAGGAAGACCCCGCCTCGCTCAAAAATGAAGGGCAACAAAAAGTGCGTCCTCGTGTGGAGGAGAGCAAAGTGGCAAATCAGAGACTGCAAGACGAGCAGAGGCCATCGCTTTGTGTGTTCAGTGAAGACATGAACGTGAAACACAACATCACAGCCATGAGCCACTGTGTTGTTACAGAGGAGGAGCGACAGATCCTCAGGACGTTTATACCGCAATAACTTTCCAATAAGATCAACAGGAACTTCTCTGGAACTGTTTATATCATTTATAATGAATCTATAATGTGACAATTATCATGTAAAAAAAAGCTAGGTACTATGTGACGCTGTTTACACTCATTTATTTTAATTAACCACTGAAATTGTTCGTCTACATGTAAAGATCACAGAATATTTTTTAAGATTTATTTGAGGGATGACTCTCTAAAAGTGGAAAATATAAAATCATCGACCCCGAGTCGACATCTTCTCAGACAAATCTCTGCACTTTTTGGTTTTTTTTGCTGCCATGTTGCACACAGAGCATTGCAGCCGCATCGACATGACAGATTCTAAACTTTACAAAGTCTCAAAATTGTTTTGTGTTGTAGTCAAGACCGAGACCAAGACATACCCGAGACCAAGACATACCTGAGACCAGAGTGCTCTGAGACAGAGTCAAGACCAAGACATTTACGGATAGAGACCGAGACAAGACCAAGACCATAAATATCACTGAAGAATCATCTTGTGTGCAGCAGGCGTGTCACTCACTTAGACCGTAACACCGGGAAGGTTACGGCCATAAGAAGGGGATAAAAATCAAACTACAAATGTTTTAAAATTATTTGTTCTTTTAGAAAGAGGTGTTTTCCTTCTAATCATTGTAATGGCGTGGAAAAATAGCCAATCGGGATGGTCGAGTACATATGCTTTCGATTCCGAGACGAGACGAGACCTTCAAAAAGTGGTCCCGAGACCAAGACCGATTTCAAGTACTACAAAACAAGTTTTCATCATTCACAATTTCTAATGAAACCTCTGCGTATTATTCAGGAGCCCAAAATTAATCTGCGGAGGTCTCATCCTCTTCAAAACAGCCCTGGATTAGAAATGGTCAAAAACTCTGAATAAAGCGGTTTCATCTTAAAAATATCTGAGGTTTTTCAGATTTGTTTCTCTTGAGGGCACGTGATGTGAAAAGGAGGCTGTGAGCTGAGCAGCTGCCGGCTCGTTTTAAGGTAAGGATTCGTTCTTTAATCTAATCACACTCAAGTTTACTGGGCCAAGAATTATCTCATCAGTTGCTTCTGCTACCAAACATAAAAACCAGTAAAAAACACTAAATGAGGCGGTTTGATTTTAAAATCTGTTTCTCCTATTCTCTTCTGCAGGGCTTTGGGGTCTGTGAGCTGAGCTGCTGCTAACTTTAGTACACTTGCAACGACTGGTACTTAATTTTAAAGGTCACATTCTGCTAAATTTACTTCTCCATCTTTAACACTAATATGTGTCTCTAGTCTGTCTACAAACCCCCCAATGATGAGAGAAGTCCATCCTCTCCGTCTTTTGTCTGCTCCATTTTTCAGAAAATGTGTGCTCAAACAGGCCGTTTGGAGATTTTCCCTTCATGACATCACAAAGGGCAGTAGCCCCTCCCCCAGGTGGGTGACACTCTCACAGCTAGGTGTTTGTTCTGCCCTCTGAATCTGCCTTCTCACCGTAAACAATAGGACATGGAGCGAGAAAGCCCGAGACACCCAAGCCCTTCCAGAGAGGGGGCGTGGTCAGACACCGCTCATTTACATATTTAAAGGTACAGACACAGAAACAGCCTGTTCTGAGCAGGGCTGAAATAGAGGGGTTTATAGACATGATCAAATACAGGATCAGAGTGGATTTAGAACAAGAAACTTCACACACATGTTTAGAGGAGCTCTGAGACTTATTTAAACTGGTTGAAGAGGAGGAGAATATGTGACCTTTAAATAATGAGAGTCGGCGACTGGAAATTTGTATTTGTTTGGCTGAAAACTGATCAACATGAAAAATCAGTCATGTAAATTGAGATTTTAAAAAGTACCAACAGTTGAAGCTTTTTATTTAATAAATTAATCTGGTTAGACCTCTTGATTCTCTCGCTGTGTCAGGAAGTTTTATGTCCAGAAATTACATTTTCAAATTTGATGTTTTGATTTTGCTCCTGCAGCGCTCGCTCTGTCTGCAAATCCTGTTTATTTTAATTAATTTAATTTGTGTTTAATCAGATGACCACAACTTAACAGACAAACAGTGTTGTAGATTAGTTCTGTTTGGTTTCCACATCTGGAAGCTAATGTGATGAAAATATTTGTTGGGACTTGAGGGAGGGAACATTTCTGAAATCGTGATGTTGTTTGTTGGCTGATAATGGGGTCAAAACATCAAATTTTTGCCAGCAGGATTATTTTACTGTTTTCATGATGTTAAATAGAGCTGTACTTTGGTTAGCGCTGTTGCTTCACAGTGAGGAGGTTCCTGGTTTGAATCCCCGTCTGACAAGAGCCTCTCTGTGTGGAGTTTGCATGTTCTCTCTGTACATGTGTGGGTTCTCTCCGGGTACTCTGGCTTCCTACCTCAGTCCAAAGACATGCTTAAAAATAATTAAGTCTGTCTTGTATTGAGGCGAAGATGTTAAACGCACAGTATGTACATTCCACCACCAGGGGGCTCTCAAGTAAAACAACAACAAAAGATGACATATGATGCTGGCGGGGAATCATGGGAGTGATTCTCTCTGCTCAGTATTTCTCACTCCTGTAACGTGCAGACGTCTCTGACCAACGCCCGAGCTGTCACTTGGGCACAGCAAGGGGCGATCCTAGGGTCTGTTGGGGCCCAAGGCAAGGGTTAATTGGGGGCCCCCTTCCAATGAATTTCCCTCTTTCTTTTTCCACCCCTATAACGGATAACTCATCCTCATTTTCCTTCATTGGCAAACTTTGGTTTTCACAGGAATAATGCTGCGATGCTCAGAAGGGAATTGAGAATGAGTTGCTGTCAGATGGGGCCCCCTTAGGCAGTTTTCCTACTGTCGTTGCTAAATTTGCACAATTTGAGGTAGTTTGAGGGTTTCAAAGTTTGTCAGCCGTTGGGGGGGCCCCTACTGGCCTGGGGCCCCCAAGCAGTTGCCTGCCTTGCCTGTTGACAAGCAGCGCCTCTGACAGCAGGCATGATAAATATGTATGCTCCTCTGTGCGGTTTATAAGCATGTGTTGTTGTTGTCCTCTCTCTCTCTCTCTCTCTCTCTGAGAATCCGCTGCTGTTATGGAGATCTGGGCCAGTGGGTCCTGCGAACCACAAGGTTAAGCGGCAACGTGATTATCCCCATCATGTGATCTACAGACCGGCCATGAAAGAGAGCTTTTTATACGAGCTGTAAGAACTCCTCAGAGGTTTTTCATGCATTGAAAGGATACACGGGATCCTCTTCAGCTCGGTGAGTCCTCCTCCTCCTCGCACCGACCACATACTTATGTGTACTACGTGTGTGCTGAGTCTTTTCTTACATCTTTAGTGTTTCAAAAACCAGCCTGATGACTTCTTATACTGTGTTTGCGGAGCCTGAGGCGACTAATAACGTGTTAACTACAGTAAAAACTAAAAACAGAAACCTTAACTTTTCTAAGAAGTATCCGGATCATCCGTCAGTCAGGGGGAAAGTCTTTAGGGGGAAACTTTTGATACAGTCGCACTTTCCCTGATGTTTCACCCCTTGTGTTGACTAAAATGGAGTCCTTTGCTGAGAGCTAATGTGCTAATTGATTAGCAGCTGCTCTCTTACTTCTGTGTCTCTTCCTCCGGGACATGTGTGGTGAAAAAGACCGGCTCCAATCACTCGTTATATTTTTAAAGCTTTTGACATAAAGAGCAGCCCTGTTTTTAAAACAGTCTGAACCTTTGTGTTTGTTTCTCTTTCAGCCCTTTGTGCCGGCTGTAAGGAGCTTTTTCATTCTCTCTTCTGTTTGACTGAAACATTTTGTGTTTCTTCACTGATTTTTGTGTTTATTTCTGTTTATACGTGGTCACTGTCGGCTTGTTAACCCGTCATCTTTCTTCTTCTACCTCGTTGAGATTAAAAATCTCTTTTAAGGAGCGTCCTGGCCGAGATAGAGTTTCACACATACAAATACTAAAGATACATCATTAGACATTAAAGGACACAAACACATCAGCGAGAACATCTACAGCCACATGTGTCCGCCTCAAGTCGCTTAACATCCTCTTAAAGTCATCCAACGAGAGCAGCTTGTTAAGTCTCAGCTCAGTTCTGAAGAAAAGGCTGTAGGATCAAAGATTTTAAGTCCTTGTGCTCTTCTGACTGATGGAGGTCTGAGTGAAGTAGACCTAAAGTTGACGTGTAGGTAAGGAGACGTCGGTGTTTAAGTCTGTGTGTGGACAAAGATGACCATCCAACACGTGCAGAGAACAAACAGTGACGAGTTTGGCAATCCTGTTTGCTCATTTACTAATTTTGTCCCTCTTTCTAATTCATTCATTTTATTTACTGACCCTTTTCCTTTTGTTTTGTTTGTCTGTTTGTTTTTGTCTAAATCTGCTTGTAAAACTGTATCGTACCACAGTTCCCCTCTTGTTTGTATGTCTTTTTTATTGTGTGAGTGTGTGTATGCACGTTTTGGTGAATAAATGTTTAAAAAAAACAAAAAAAAAAAACAGTGACGAGTGAGGGATTTCTCAAATCAATTCTTCTCAATCAATCATTATTTGTAAAGCGCCAATTCATAACAAGTGTTATCTGGAGACGCTTTCCAAAAGAGCATATGTGATAAGATGCAGGAAGGATTTCTCCTTTGTATTCTTCACGTTCCTGTTGTCCACACTTCTTTGCTGGAGGTCAGAGCAGGCCGTGCATGAATGAGGACGGCGGTGGTTTAGGGGACGAGACAGTCCGATGGTGGTGGCTGGGCGTCAGGGACGTCGGGTGGTAGTAGTGCCCGATCACCTCGCTGAAGATTGGTGGACCTCTGTCCGGCTTCTGCTGCCGGGACAAAGCCTCCTGGGCTTCTGGCACTTCTTCTGATAAATACGTCATTACACTTATTTTCTTAAGCCACGTTTCCTGATAAACATCTTATTTTAAGATATACAAATCAAACATTAGGGCCTGAATTGTTTGTAATAGGTGAAGAAACTACCGGGGTGGCAGCAGCAGCGAGGAGGTTCCTGGTTTGAATCCCCGTCTGACAGGATCCTCTCTGTGTGGAGTTTGCATGTTCTCCCTGTGCATCCATGGGTTCTCTCCGGGTACTCCGTCTTCCTCCCACAGTCCAAAGACATGCTCGTTATGTTAACTGGTGACTCTAAATTGCCCGGAGGTGTGAATGTGAGTGTGGCTGGTTCTGGTGTTTGGCAAAGCTTAAAGGCAGGGTTGATAATCTCCTCCAGATCAACTTTTCATGATTTTGGTTGAACTTGTCTTTAGGTCCTGACAGAAATTAATAACTCATGTTCTCTGAAAAAGGAACAAAGAAAATCTGTCATCTGTAGCAGTTGTAAGCCTGTAAAAACTTGCACCAGCCCGCACTCATGAGACATGAGACGACGTAGTTTCTACACAATGCAAGAGATGAGCTGAGGTCCACTTCTGGAGAAACAGAGCTCATGCATGTAAGTGAGGGGGCACAGAGGGGAGGGGGTGGGTGCAGACGTAGCACTGATGGAATGCTACTTTCAAAATCATGCTAGTTTTAGAAAATTACCAACCCTGCCTTTAAGATAGTGTGATGCAGGCTTTCCCAAACTTGAGGACTTCAGGATTGTGTGAACATGCACTAACAGTGAGACGTCAGAGTGAGGGGGCTGCACATGAAGGAGCAGTTTGGGGTTTGGTGCCTTGCTCACCTCAGCAGTGCTCAGGAAGTGAACTGGCACCTCTCCAGCTACCACACCAACTTCCATACTTTGGTCCACACTGGGACTTGAACCGGTGCCCCTCCAGTTCCCAACCTGAGCTCCTACAGACTGAGCTACTGCTGCCCCCCAATTAGTGACAGTGTCCAAAAAGTACTGTAGCTTTAAACCCCCCCCCCCCACAAATCTGCCTGCGTCATGATGATTTCATGCACTCAGAGAGGTAGAGAGGCAGACAGGAGGATAGGATACCCCCCTGATGGAGTCTAGACCCTGGTGGTGGTGATGATAGAAGAATGCAGGATGTGATGAGTGGGTTTCTGAGGCTGTATCTGAACTCTGCCGAGCTGGAATGGAGGTGACCGGGGCGGAGGAGGAGGGTCGCAGCGATCGCACTGAAATGACAAACTGACTGCTGAAGAGAGAGAAATGGTAGAGAGGGAGGGGCTAAGTAGAATGAATGTGTGAGAGAATATAACTAGTCTTCCTGCTTGCTCCATGTGAGTGTTTAAAGATCTGGTATCCTGACGACCCCAAAGCAAAGGAGGTAGAACATGTGGTCTGTAATAAAATAGAGATGGGGGGGATAAGTCTTGGTTGGGGCTTTTGTTTATCTTGAAACTAGAAACCCTGAGTAACGGGCCTGTGGCGACCCGAGGTTATACACGGTCGTCAGATGACAGCCAATGGGTTTGAAGATTGTAGATAATGGAATAGAGCTGTAAAGCTGCACAGCATGTGATGCACTTGGTAAGCTATTTATGCATCCATTAAGATAAAAGGGCAGGGGCTGATAGCCTAGAGGTTAGTGCATGATGCGCCCCACGTACGGAGGCTGTAGCCCTCCAAGCGGGCAGCCAAGGATTCAAATCCGACATGGGGCTCCTTTCCCACGTCATTCCCCACTTTCTCTCTCTCTCTCTCTCTTTCTCCCTGATTTCTGACTCTATCCACTGCCCTGTCTCTCTAATAAATGCATAAAAAAAAGTATTTTAAATATAAAAATAAGAGGGCACCGATAGCCTAGTGGCTAGCGCCCCATGTACAGAGGCTGTAGTCCTCGTCACAGCGGCCATGGGTTTGGGTCCGACCTCGGCCGTTTGCTGCAGGTCATCCCCCGTTCTCTCCTCCAAACGTTTCCTGTCTCTCTTCAGCTGACCCATCTAATAAAGGCCTGGCTGTTTATTTTTTTTATAGATTTGTAAATTTTTTCCTTTTTCTTTGTAGGAAGATTCTCTAAAAACTGTAAGCCTTTAGAAGGTCCACTCAAAGGATGTTCTTTCTTCTGTCTTCCAGGTTTGATCATGACACATTCATCTGAATTCTCTCCTACTCTTCAACCGTAAAAGCTGGAGCTGAAGAGGTTACGCTGCCGACGTTTCTCTCATGGAGCATCAATCCTCAGGCCAACACAGTCAAACCGGCCAAGCCCCAAGCTTTCAGTGGCTTTCTTTTGCGTACAAGGGCCTGACAGAAATCCCCTATGAGACTATTCTACCACAGACTGAGAGCCTGGAGGTGCTGGACCTGAGTAACAATCTGCTGGAGGAGTATCCTTTTATGAACAACCCAACAACCGCGAGAGCAATGGGAAGCACATGTCTGATCAAGTGGTTATTTGTTTTTTCTGCTTTATTCCCCCTGTCTTCATCGAAACAGTTATCTCCGTTTTCACCTTGGTCGGTTTTTGATGGACGTTGGGCTGCACACTCTGACAGGCCGTGCAGACAGAAACAGTGTGAGAGATCGGAGGATAAGAGCTGTACAAGTCCAGCTCTGAGTCCAGGGAGGGGACGCTTCTGTGTGGTGCAGAGAGTCAGCGTATGGAGGAGGAAGGGGGAGGTGGGGGCTCCGGGGGAGTGGGGAAAGGAGGCTTCTATGATGCAGAGAGTCATGGGGGGGGGGGGGGTCGCTGCTGTGACCTCTGTGTAAGAAGCTGTTTTGGAGTCTGGTTGTGTGTGTGTACAGCACCCAGTCGACAGGGGGGGGGTGTAGTGTCCCGGATGATGGCTGTGGCCTTCTGGGTGCAGCGTGTCCTGTAGATGTCCTCTAGTCTGGGGAGGGTGGAGCCGGTGATCCTCTCTGAAGATGGAATATGGTAAGCGGTTGCAAAAGGGGACGTTTGCCTGCCATGATGAGCTGAAACTAATCGACGGACATCCAGAAAACAGGATTTTGTGTTCTGACAAACAACATGTTTGTTCTGTCTTTAAACGGAGGCAATGCGGTTTAAATCCAATAATCATTTACTGTCAAAGCCCTGGGGTCTGTGAAAGGTCATCATACAAAGTGTCTAAAGACAGCCACACAACAAGATTCAAGCCAACTTAGTAGCAACACATGCGCAACGCTCTGACCTCAAACAGCAATTCTCTTTCTTTAAATAACTTGGCCTCGGGCAGGAGGCTCTCTGGATTCTGCTGTATTCATTGTCATTGTTCATTTAGTGGTCGTAGTTGCTTCCCTGCTGATGCATGTCCTAAGATGAGGGGGCGGAGCTTCTGAAGGAGCACTGCAGTGTTTAGAGCGAATCCCAAAAGGCTTGTGTCTGAAATCAATCGTCCTAACTAGAGAGCGCCATGTACAAGAGGGAACTCGGACAATTCTTTCTCATTTTAACACTTGATGATCGATGAGCAAATGAAGAGACAACGGTTTGTGAAAATCTGGAGGGAGGTCATTTATGTTCACACAGAATGTTTATTTTTGTTTGATTAACAGAGTGAGCGTCTGCGACAAAATCAGGTTGATTAACTTGTTTCATATCGGAGTGTTCTAACAGCCCGAGTCAGGGGACGTGTCAGGGGCTCTGTGTATCTGTTGTGTCCGTGTGTTCTCCTTCATTGAGTCCTTATTGGAACCCGGCTCTGCTGGGACGTCTGGAGAAGCTCACCACGCTGATCCTGGACTGCAACAACTACACGTCGCACATCAAGTTCCCGTACATGCCGAGCGTCACCACAGTGTGCATCAACAAGAACAAGATCAACAACCTGCCCGTGTTCGTGGAGGAAATCAAACGGAAGTTCCCCAACATAAAGTAAGTCAGGGAACTGTTTTAACATCTCTGGACAGGAAGCATTTATTCCTCACCGCTTCTTTTCTGCTTTCAGAATCCTCAGTATGATGAACAACGAGGCAGCTCCGAGCTATTTCAATGGAGGAAGTCTGACCCAGTACAAAGACTACAGGTGAGCACCAAGGAGCACTTTGTGTTCTCTTAATCAAAGACGCTGCTAGTCAACAGGCAAGGCAGGCAACTGCTTGGGGCCCCAGGCTAGTAGGGGGCTCCCGAATGGCGGACAAACCCGAAACCACAGCAGAGACTCAAAGTGTGCAAAGTTTAAAATGACAGTAAAGCTGATTTCAAACATGCACTCCTGAAAATATCTAGAGAATTTCAGGAGGACTGCTCCTGAAATCCTCCTGATCTGGTTGTTCACTCATGCACCTCACAGCGGGAGACTATCCCTGTCGACGGGAGGGGGTGCGGGGGGTCTCCTGAGGGAAGACATGATGTAAAAAGAATGCCGTGGAAGTGGCAGACGAAGTAACAGAGTCCTCTACACGACTCTATAATGAGAATATTTGTCTTTGTATCAATGCTACGTGTAGTTGAACAGAATCTCAATGTGAACTAAAGAGTGGAGAAGAACATACTGGAGAACAGGAAACATAATGCAGCAGGTTCATTAGAGCACGGAGATGGTAGAGGTGGCGTGCACACAGTCTATGGTCGTGCAGCGATCACGGAATAAACGTCACCACCCCCTCCCACTCGCTCTTCTCGTTGCGTTCTCACTTCAATTTACAGCGATATAAACAAACAAACACATGAAGAGAGCTTGTTACATTTCTCCTCGGGGATCAGGCAGTGTGCAGAGAGCTGCACTTGTGAGTCTTTCTGGCTCTGGCCCGGCTAATCGGTGAACTGATTCACAGAGTTTGCATATTTTGCATTCCATAGTTCAGTTGTATAGTTAAAAAAAGCTAAGCTCCAGATTGACTTATGGAGAGCCGGCTGCAGAGGATCTTAGAGGCTGTGGAGGATTATAAAACGGCCAATTATTATTAATATAGAACCCAACCGTAACAGAACTTTAAAATCAATCCTGACAGACACAAGGAGGGATTGTGAAGCAGCTTCAACCGAGGTGGTAGTTCCAATTTAAAGGAGCAGTATGTAACTCTGACCTAGTGTTTAAAATGGGTACTGCAGTCCAAATTCTAAACATTGTAGAGCGTTGTCTCCCCCCGCCCCCCTCCTCTCTAAAGTCAATGCTCACGCAGGTTGCCATGTAGTGGTCAGTGAAGCTTCAGTGTTTATCCAGCTCTGCATCGGTCTGTAAACCTTTCTGTGTTCTAACCTCTCTCCATTTTTCAAAAGCATCTCCAACATTGATCCTAGTTTGAGCACGTTTCTGCTCGTGGAGCTTATTAGAAACATGCAGAGGCTTTTTAGGTCGAGTACAATCACTTCTATCTGAACCACTTCTCTTGCCCGCTTCCATCGCTGCAACACCTGTTGACCTGATAACTGCTCTCATATCTGGTAAACCGAGGGGCGTCCAAAACGGTCGTGTTGGGGGGTGCCTTAAAACCGCCTACCTTCTCTGGTCCAAACAAATCCAGATCATTCAGGAGCAGAATCTAAAGTTAGAAGGAGGACATACTGGCTGCTGCATTGTTGTCAGAGAAGCCAGCACTTCAACATGTTTCCTTAATGTCTGATCATATAGTAAGATCACTTTATCATTTCACTCTCTACACATCTTACTGGTTGGACCTTTAATCGTAGTTTCTGAATGGATTAGAGGAGCGTGAACAATGTGTGTTTCACCGTGTTGGGAAAGGAACAGCCGAACCTTTGCGATGTTTCTCAAGTGAAAGAAAGCTGCTTTCGTCTCCTTCCTTATGAGATTAAAATGTAAGTCGTAGCCCGTGATAATACCCACACTCGTGACTTTTCATTTCGTCTGTAGAGACAGACCTACGTGTACTTAAAGAACACGTTAATGGTTTCCAGATGCATGACTCAGCAGTCTTTTCATAATGCCACAGCAGGTGCATCGACTTTGTAAAACCAGCTCTGTGCACTGAATCTATTTGTAAAGCTGGTAATGTGAGAGCCGTTCAGCATTGCTGCTTATTGTCCTGTCAATGTTCCCTCTCTGTTTTTGTTCGGACTCTGCGCTCAGCAGATGCAAAAACAAACAAAACGTCACCCATTGTTCACACGAGGTCTGTTCTCCGCTGATGTCTCACTGAGGAAGAGGGGATAGGATTATGAGAAGCGTCCACTGAACGACTAACGACGCACAAACAAGCTGACATACCAACTTGTTCATTAGACGTACAACTAAAAATGTAATCGTCCGGTGTATGCACAGCTTTAGGGTGCTGTCATAAAGCTGTGCTGCCTTTTTCAGGTTTTTAGTCATGAAAAAGTAGGAAATATAAAAACTGTCATCTTTTGACTGAATATGCGACTAGACTGCGTCATGATGACTTCATGAAGTCAGAGGGGTAGAGAGGCCGACAGCGGGTTAAGATACCCTCCTATGGAGTCTAGACCCTGGTGGTGCTGGTGGTGATACCCCCTTGATGGAGTCTAGACACTAGTTGTCGTGGAGATAACCCCTTGATTGGAGTCTAGACCCTGGTGATGGTGGTGATACCCTCCTGGATGGAGTCTAGACCCTGGTGGGTCTTGAGACCAAGACGGATTTGGAGGACTAAAACTGAAAATTAGCCAGCATGTAAATACAAAGCACCAAACCAGCGCCCCACCTGCATCAAGTTGAAGGTGTGTCTTGTTTCCTTTGCCCTTTCAGACAATATGTCATCAGCCAGATTCCAGGCCTGGAGATCCTGGACGACACAGAGGTCCTGGAGAAGGAGCGAGCCCAGGCCAGAAAAACCTACAGGCTTCAGCAGAGCAGACAGAGGCGGAGACGGAGGAAGGAGGACTCGTCAAAGAAACAAACGCACACGCAGAAAAAGTCAAGTACTATCATAGATGAATAGTTTATAGTGAAGTTTTTGAACCACCGGTCCCCCCCCCCCCCCCCCCCCCCCCCCCCTCTTAAAGTCCCTCCTTTATCTGCTTTTTCATGTTTACACTGAGTTAAATATTCAAATGTTTTATAAAGCTGTTAAATAAAAAAAGGAATTATTCTACCTGTCGAGTGCATCATTTTCAACACCCTGATGTAGTTCCCTAGTTTGTCCACTAGATGGAGGCAAAGTTAAACAGACACAGAGGGGCACTGTGGCTGTTTTTCACAGTTTACTGGGGTCCATATTCTGGATTTACAGCTTGATCTATCAGCACCACGTCAGGAGAAACTTTGAACTTTAGAAAAGTGTTCAGTAATTATTTACTTTTTGCAACAAATATACGATAAATAACCTGATGGGCGGAAAGTTACTGGGTTATTTAGGTTCTCTTATGTAATGAAATGCTGCTTTTCTTGATGTTACATCGGGGTGAATTACATTTTTTTTTAGTTTTCAAACGTTGTTTGGGCAAAATTAAAACATCTAACGACGTCGCGTTTGGCTCTAAAATACTTTAGAGATTATTTTTCACAGATTTACCGATGTGCTGTTTCTGAATCAGAAATGTTTTATTATTCCCCACTGGGGGGATTTCAGTCTTTACAGTCGCTCTTACACACAATGTAGCGGTAGAAAAATAGTCCATTAAAGTTTACAATAAAATCTTAAAGGTCTCTGATCATTTCTGAAGAAAGTTTACAAAAATGTTCAGGAAGTTTTATTAAAAAGTTTACAAAAATGTTGATTTCGTGCTGCAGAAAGATCCAAAAATTACTAAAAGGTTGACCTTCAGTTAAGAGTTTTCCACTATTTTGAAGGTCAGAATAAACCTTAAACGAATGCTGGAATCACAAAATCTGCACAACATGCCAAACTTAAAGCTGGTAAGCAAACTTAAAAATCTTTCCCCTCTGCCCTCTTTGGACAGATCCACACTGTTAGCCCCACTGTAGCTTCCTGTGACAGGGAGCGCTGGTCTTTGTGAATTAGACGTTTTTACAACAAGTCTCATTTGCATAGGAACAGGGAAATTCTGCACTTTTTAAAATACCCTAATTTTCATGGATGCAAATGAGACGGGCGCACCCAGGATGCTGTCTGGTTAGAAGGGCAGTTTGCTCACATTTCACTCTTTGCACGAGCTTTGTGGACGCCATCTTTGTCTCTAATTTGCACAGATTTAGCGCCCGCTAAAGCAGCACAATCCTTTCGTGGATGTGGTCCCTTTTTTTTTTTTTTTTTTTTTGTTTTTACAACAGTTGATGTGATGTTTGGTTTTTTACAGTTTCCAGGATCCTTTAATTGAACATGTGCATGTGACTGATTGACGTCATCTTCCTGGTTTAGGAAACTTTACTTAAGATAAAATAACTGAGGAGGAATATTTGCTGTTCCTACAGCGTGTTTGCCGACGTCTTTCCTCATGCTTTGTTAAGTTTGAAACCCTTTTTTTCTAACCTCTGTTTCATATCAGTCCTCCTCATGTTACTCTTTTGATCTAATCTCAGTTCCTTCCTCTGCTGCTCAACTCCCTGCTTTAGTGCTTCTGGTATCTGTGGAGCAGAGGGGGAAAATGTATCGGTTGTAATGCTGTCACAGACTGTTATCTAACAACGGTTTGGCTTTAACTAATCTCTGTAAACAGATATCTGCATCAAGCACAGCTAAAAATCCTTCCACAGACATACACACTTAAACAGAAGTCTAAAAAGACGTCCTTTAATGTCCTAAGAAGCGCCAAATCAGAATCCGGTTTTAATGCCAAGTGCGTTTACACATAGGTACTCACTCATGGAGGGAACTTTACTTTTTGAAGGTCTCGGTCTCGTATCGGAATCAAAAGCATTTTTACTCAGTCTTGTCTTGAGCGATGTACATTGCTTTGGATAAAAGTGAATTGTAGAATTGTAGTAGAATTGTCTCAGTCTCAGACCGGTCAAGACCACCACTTATCGGCTATTTTCTCACACCATCACTGTGATTAGAAGGAAAACACCTCTTTCTAAGAGAACAAATAATTTCTCGTTTGATTTTTATCCCCCGGTTACGGCTGCAACCTTCCAGGTGTTAAGGTCTAAATGAGTGACACGTCCTCTTCACACAAGATGAGTCTTGGTTTTGTCTCCGTCTTGCCCTGGCCTCAGGCTATAGGAGCATGACATCTAGGTCACTAGTGAGTGTTGTGTTTGTGTGTCCACTTTTCAATCTCATAATATTTACTGAATGCGTGTTGTTTGTGTGTGTAGGTGAAGTGTATTGTCTGCTGCTGAATGTTCGGAAGGAAGTCAGAGTTTCATTTCCTTCAACAGATCAGACAGCCTTTGTCTTTTGTGATCGCCCTCGAGCGTTTGAGCATGTGTGGTGGTCGTTTGTGTTTGTGTGTGTGTTTATCTTGAGGTTTCGAGCCAGCTTTCCTGTGGAATGAGTCGTGGGATCAGCACTGTTCACAAACTCCAGGTAATAATTACAATAAACACACACGCAGTCGTTTAGTTCAAAGACTCAAATGTTCTTTTTCAGGCCCGGCAGTGAAACTTTGGTTGAATTATATTGTACTTTAATTTAAAGGTCACATACTCTCCTCCTCTTCAACCAGTTTCAATAAGTCTCTGAGCTCCTCAAAACATGTGTGTGAAGTTTCTTGTTCTAAATCCACTCTGATCCTGTATTTGATCATGTCTATAAACCCCTCTATTTCAGCCCTGCTCAGAACAGGCTGTTTCTGTGTCTGTACCTTTAAATATGTAAATGAGCTGTGTCTGACCACGCCCCCTCTCTGGAAGGGCTCGGGCGGCTCGGTCTTTCTTGCTCCATGTCCTATTGTTTACGGTGAGAAGGCAGACTCAGAGGTCAGAACAAACACCTAGCTGTGGGAGTGTCACCCACCTGGGAGAGGAGTTACTGCCCTTTGTGATGTCATGAAGGGAAAATCTCCAAACGGCCTGTTTGAGCACACATTTTCTGAAAAGTGGAGCAGGGAGAAGACAGAGAGGATGGACTTTTCTCATCATTGGGGGGTTTGGAGACAGACTAGAGACACATATTAGTGTTAGAGGAACATGGTGAAGAGGATTTTAAATAATATGAGACCTTTAATCTTGTGCCAGATGTCTTGCATAAGTTGCCGGTTTATAATAGGTATGAAAAGTTTGAGAAATACGCCAGTAGCCCTTTTAAGAACAGGCTGTAATTGATGAAATAGAAGTCATTCCTCCAGTTAAAAGTCTGTCAAGTAAAGGGTTTGGTCTTGCCGGTCTTGGAGAACTCTAGTCCTTGGTATATCTTGGTCTCGGTGAGTGTTTTCATGACTACAACACTAATCAAATGTTTAAGGAGCAGCAGGAGTCTGAGTTTGGTCCGAGCTTCACTTCTTTCTCTGACATGATTATTTCATCCTCCGCCTTGTTGAACCCAAGCATCGTAAATGAACTCTTTTATAGTTCAAAGGTTTTACGTCAGCAGCAATTTGTGGCCACGTGTCCCAAATAGTCCCGAGGCCACACCCTGCTCCTAACTAAACTGTTGGTTTATGAGGTCAACTCTTATTTATTTAAACATGCCAACGAGAGGCTGTAGAGGCAGCTGGAGACGAGATCATGTAGTTGATGACACGGGTCTAAATGTGGAGCAAACTTAGCGACATGTTGCCACTTCTTGAGTTCAATCCACACACTTAATTTCAAAAGTTGATCGCAATTAATCAGATTTTTAAGCGCATGTTTGAAATTCCCTTATTCAGCATTTAAAAATAAACTTTGTTAGGCCTTTATTTTGAATGTTAGTACTGTCTTTAGCTGAGAGTACTTTACTTCTTTGGATTCAACCGTGCTTTTATTTTGAAATAAAGTAAGGCCCTTAGAGTGAAGGTTAGGACATGAAGTTAAGCACAGAAACAGAAAGTGGTTAGGGATCCCAAACTGAGGTCAAACAGCTCAAAGGAACAGTAACAAAGGTCAATGTGTGATGTCATAAGGTCAATGTGTGATGTCATAAGGTCAATGTGTGATGTCATAAGGTGGATATTTCTTTGGACTCGTCAGCTGAGCTGTCTGAGAGTTTGTTGAAGTGAAATGAGACATTCAAAGATGCAGCAGTGTCCTTCTTTTACATCACTGAGACTACAGGGAGACACTGAGGACCACTATCTACGGTGAGCCTGAAGGGACAAAATAGCATGAGATTAATCGATATTAATTAATGCAGACAGCTCTACTTTTTACACCTTGGAGACTACATGGCTTGACTGATTTGTTAAAAATGGAAGCAGGTTTTTTTAACTAGAGAAGAAAATATAACAAAATTGCTTCAGAAATGACTCAAAACAGATTTGATTTGTCGACTTGTAGCAGCAGAACGTTGTGCAGTCTCTGGTTGAGTTGAGTCATTTTCTGTATTTCCACTTCTGGCTCTGCTATGTGTGCGATAAAACACAGTGAGTCATCAGCTGAATCAGTTCGTTTTAACTTGTTGGGGCTGAGCTGCGTGATTCTGCAGCTCTCCCTCCATGAAAGCTCTCATTTTCAAACAGCTGATTGATAACTAATAATCATTCTTGTTACCTCCTTTTTCTCTCTGCAGGTTTTATCTTTAACGCCGTCCGTGTACAGGCCTTTAGCAAAAGTCCAGTGTTTAGAGGGAAACTGAATAAAAACATGATGATACTGTGGGTTTATCATTTCTCTGGCTGGAGGGAGTCGATTTAAAGGGCCATATTTATCCTCTGCAAACACCAGCTGTGAAGTGAAGGACTTGCTACATATTTGTTTCTGCTCTAACAAGTCTTTGACTTGTTTACACAGGTACACAAGGCTCCGGCACTTCAAATAAAGACTGTTATGTAAGTGGGACAAGTTGCCGGAGACAGAAGCTGCAATGAAAGTATACACGATCCAGGAGTTTGAAAGGTAATTTGGGTATATTGCTGCATCTCAATCACACATCCAAAGGCCGTGTGATTGGTCATTTTCAATATTTTTTACACCCTGGGCCTTTTTTCTATACATATATCGGGATACTAAAAGTTCTTGTTTTGTCACTTCAGGTTCAGTTTGTTGTTCTGTAAGTGTCTGACATCATAACAGAAAGGATCCCTACTGAGTTATGGACCTTTTTGTTAAAGGAGAAGATGGTTTTGTAAAAGGAACCAAGCTGTTGTGTCACTCTCTTCAAAGCAACCAAACTCCATTAACCAACATGGTCATTTGAGGGTTGCTCGTCTACAGCTGCATCCATTAGTGTGTTTGTCCTCTTGTGTGAGTTTAAATGGTTTGTTCAGAGCCAACACAATATTTGTGAAACAAACAACACCACCGTAATGAGGCCACTGTCAACAAATAGCTTCTGGTCCTCGAGGTAGAAATGTTCTTTTTATCGATGGAGTCTGGTTGATTTCCAGCTTTGCAACAACCTTGAAAATAAAGGGAGTTGCTGGTCTACCCCTGCTTTGATATTTCAGTTTGTTTCATTGGGTTACTTTGGTGTCTAAACTGATTATACTCAATAAAAAACAAAACACCCAAACACAAACAAAACCCGCTAACTGGTCATGGTGGGGGAAGACCAGCAACTCCTGCTCGTTTAGGTTAAATCGATGTTTTCTTCAATGAAGTCTGGTGGGTTTTGCAAAGAGTGAAGTTCTGGCTGTTTCCGGTTTTGAGAAAAGCCTCCTACCCTTTAAATATAATCCATCTCTGTACAATCCTTTCTGTGATGTTGTCAGACACAAAGAACAACAATCTGAGCCTGTCAGTGACAAATACAAGAACTTTTATTGGGCGTACTTTGATCGGGAGGAAGTGCCCCAACGGATGGCGTTGCAGCTGTTACAGCCCGTTTTTAGTTTATTCATTTAGACCTCAAAACATTTTGAAATAGTTCCCATGAGTATAAAGATTCTGGACTTATCGTTAAAGGAAAGTAATCACATAGTCTTCTACCATATTAAAAAATGAGTTTTAAACCATAGAAATAGGACAGGCGTGTAATCAAGACCTAAACATTGTCCTGTCCTGTATAATGTTTCCGCCTCAATGTGAGTCCCTGTGAGGGTCTGTAACTCTGCTCCGCCATGTGTGTTCATAATGTGTACGTAGATACAGGCGTGGCTCCACAGCCATAAAACCGTCTGTGCCTGTCAATCACTAATTAAAAAGGCATGTTGCGGCTCTCTCCCAGTCTGCTTCGCGCTCAAGTGTTGCCTGCTTCTTATTCCTCTGGGGAATTTGGAAAGTGGCCACTAACCCTCACAACCCCCTCCTCCACCCCATCCTGCAAAAAAAAAACTGCTGCTTCAAAGACTTCCTGACATCTGGCCACAGCAGTCATAGCTGGAGGCTGAATGGGAAGATGGATGTGTAGGGTTGACTGATGAACCTGATAGAAGGAGCCACATTCTGTTTGTTTAAAGCAGCAAACTGAGCCTTTAAAGAAATGATCTTGACAACTGATTATATCATTGTTAACCTTTATATAAACCCATAACAGGATGTGATACATGTGACTAGACTTAGCTTTAAATGAAAGACAACAAAACCTCCAGACTAACAACCCATTTAAAGCTTTCTAAAGAAGTTTCAAGTGCTTATGTTTTATGTCTGATGATTGATAATTTTATCATGTCATTCAGTACTTATCTGACTGATTAACACTTTAAACTATCTTCTTATACAATATAGGGGACGAACAGAAACGCCAAAATATAACTCCTTAAGCTATAATGAAATAAAAAACACAAACTGGAGACTACACTAAAACTAGGGTTTTTAATAAGTAAACTTTTATAAACACATGGTACAATCATAGGGCCTTTAAATACAAAGTGCGGATATGAAGCAGGCCGAATAAATAACAATGCTATAATATGATATAATTTGAATTTCCCTCGGGATCAATAAAGTATCTATCTATCTATAAGCCTTTAGGCTACACATTGTAAGAGTCAGTCTTGTGAAATTGTAGAAGTTATTTGTGTTGGGTTATTGTTAAAGTGTAACCTGCACTAAAGTGTCTGTCCAGTAAACCTCTTCACAGTAAAACAAGTAGACGGTAAAGCACTTTGTAAAGAGACACAGAGAAACACACAGCCAGGCTTCCAGAGAGATTACTCAACGGGGACGGAGTGTGCATTTCAAGCAGATAAAGAGAACACTTTTAGTACGGCACGGCACGGCATGCTTTTACTCCTGTAGTTTTTCAACTTCTATTAAAATGTCTAATGACTATTTCCATTTTGTTGTTAACTTATACTGTAAAAAGGAAAGACATACGCACAGCCTTATAATGTGTTTTTATAAGGCTCAGGACAGTCAGAGAGATCCAAGAGTAAAAGTAGTTCAGCACGAGACCGGAAACTACGTTTATGTGCTTCAAAATAAGGGATTGTGTTTCTTTCCTTCTTAATGTGTTATGGAAAACGTTTTAAATGTGTTCAAAATGTCAGTGTAATAATGTTTGAGAAATTACAAACAAACTCAACTTCAATTACAATAAATAAAAATGCAAATAAACCAATTGAAATGTATATTTTTTATCAAATCATATTCAATGCAAATGACAAAGACGATGAGCCTCAAGTGAGAAGGAAAGTGTTTTGTCAAGGCAATGTCTTTTTTTTTTGCCTGAAGTATCAGGAAAATGGTCAGGTATGTCCCAAAAAAGTCCACGAGTGTCATGCTGTGGTCCAGCTGCAATGCTAAAAAAATTAATAAGATAAAAAAAATGTCTGGTAAACTTCTTATTCATTATGTAAATATTTCACTCTGTCATGTTCATTGTTCAGAAACTTCATTCACTTTGTTTGTTGCTCGACTTTTAATTAAATTAATCAAATACAGAATATTAACATATTTAATCCAAAAATAAATTAATGAATAAAATAGCTAAGAAATATATAATCATCTCGATAAAGCAAATACCTCACTTTATCTCACTTTAGCTCATGATGAGCTGAAATCTAACATTCTGACCTTTAGAAGGACGGCTGCGTTTTATTTTGAAACTCTCAGCCGGAATTCCGGTGTTTTCGCGCATGTAACTTGACAACTGAGCCGCTACCTGTCAAACAGTCTCCGGTTCTCCTCAGTGTTGAACTGAAATGCCGGCTGGCTGTTATTTATTTATCTTTTGGCCTTTTACCCGGGATATTTGTAAAAGAATTCCCGGTTTTTAAACGTCACGTTGTGTTTATGGGACTACACACCGGCACCTTCTCTCTCTCTCTCTCTCTTTCTCTCGTCCCGGTGGGTTTTTTTTTTCTTCTCAGCGGAGCCTCTCGGTGCTCAGAATGGGGGCTGGATGATTTGACAGTCCGACGTAGATTCAGGCTGATGGTCCGGGACCTGATATAGTGTTGAACAACGGCATGACCTACATACCGCAGAGCTTACCGGACATCTCTGCAGTATGGAAACAACCACCGACGTCCTGTTCAACCTTGTAACACAGCACTAAGTGACCTTCCGTTTTTTATTTGCTGCTGCTGACGGAACTATGCAGACGAAGACACGTGAATGTGCTCTGGGCTGATAAGAGAAGAAGACAGACCTATGTGCAAAATAAGGGAGCGTAATAACCAGGATTGTGTGCTTGAGGTTTTTTTTTTCTGACCTTTGACCTTTAATGCAAAATTAATCAAGCAGGTGGCTCTAGGATTCCGGATACCCGTGGATCTACCAGATAATACACTAGTGTTGCTGTATGGATCAGCTGTAAAGGGCCTAGAGCAGGGGTCAAAAGTCCACTGAAGCGACCAATGGATGCCTTATCTACCCAGAAATAAGATATAAAACAATTGAATGATCTATAAAGTGTTTAAATAAAATAGGTAGAAAAGCAATACAAATATATTTCAAGGACAGATTAGATTCCTAAATAGACTTTTCATTATGCTTCTAAATGATTGTCAGCCTTTACCTCTCTTGAGGGACACGGACGTGCCGCCTCGGGTCAAAGAAAACTTCATTCTGACCGGCTACCGTTTCCCAAACTACAGCCTGAGGGATTGCTTGTTATCCGCATTCAGGCCGACCAATGAAACTGGGAACTTCTGGACGCACTTCCTCCCAGTTTTCGTTTTTTTCTACTATTTCGTGGAGGCGTTCGGTTGGGAAGGCGCACCGCATGGCGCCGCCCCCTTCTTCTATCCGTTCTGGACCTACTTTATCGGGGTGTTCTGTCTGCTCATGGCGAGCAGCATGGCCCATCTGCTTAACTCGATGTCTCTGGTGGTTAGAGAAGTCTGCTTCTTTGTGGATTACGGCACCATCAGCGCCTACACAGTCGGCTCATCTTTGGCCTACTACTATTACATCCACCCTCAGGCAGGGATAGTGGAGACGGGAAACCACAATGGATCCCACATGGCCCTGGAACATGAACCCGGGGAGGCTGTCACATCATCCTATGCAATCCCAGAGTTCAGTGTGTTCTTTGAGACCTTCTACATCCCGAGTGCGTGTATGGTAGCAATCATCTGCATCTTGTCCTGCTGCAACACTCGTCAGAGGTGGAGGAAGCATCGCTACGTCATCCGAACCCTCGTCTTCCTGCTGCCGTTCCTCGTCTCTTCAACACCGGTGTTCTACCGCCTTCTCACCAGATCACCTTACTCCTCCACCTCCTCCTCCTTCACCGCTTCCAACTCCACCTCCACCTTCTTCTATCGTCACTGTTTCTGGCTGGTGGTGTCAGCCGTCTTCAACATCAGCAAGATTCCTGAGCGACTTGCCCCGGGTCGCTTCGACATCTGGGGTCACAGTCACCAGTGGTTCCACTGCTGCACCTTCCTGTCCATCCTCGACGAGCTCCACATGATCAAGGCTGAGGTGAGGGCGATCCTGCTCAGCCCGACTCTGCTGCTCCCGCCGGCAACCCTCTCACGCCTACCTGGACCTACTGTTGCGTCGACCTACGGGGTGATGCTCCTCCTGCAGACCACCATCATCTCCATCATCGTGTGGTTCTCCTGGAAGGCCAACTGCATCTACGGACCCGAGAGAGACCAGCTGGCCGAGGAATACCCCAAGAAGCACCTGAAATGTCACTGATCACAGATTTGTGTTTTGAATCGCCTTTACTGCGAATGAAGTTTGCACGTTTATTCAGAGCCATGCCACTAGAAGAAGTGCACAAGAATCACGATAACCCCCTCCTGATTCCATGTCTGTTGCATGTTTTAAACCCTTTGAGAGCATTGTGCAAGCTTTCATGGGGTAAATTTGGGACAAAGGGAGATGAGAGGATTATATTTGGAGCAGACCAATGGATGGCTGTCTGGCTGCGTGGATATTCTGAAATCTGCCAGGGCGTCTGATGATAAAACTACCTCTAGGTGTTGTTCACTCCATGACAGAGGAAAGGTGTTGGTACCCAGGGGAACACAAGTTCCATTTACCATTTGGGTAAAGTGGCTTAAATGTTGGCTTAAAGTGTTGTCAGTTGTCAGTGTTAGTTCCTCCTGTTACTTCCCCTTTCTCTGACTTCAAACTCTGTTTTTGCTGTGGTTGTGACTGAAAACTACGGAAGAGGATTAGGGCCAAATGTGGAAAAAAAGTTGTGCTCAGAACTCAATGTTTTAAATCAGAATTCTAAATGAATTCAATTGTGTACCTTCTTTAACTTTGTTAAGAAAGAAAATTTAAAAAAGGAAGGAAGTCTACATTTTATGTTTAAAAAAAAAAAAATAGATAGTCATGAAGAAAATAAATTCAAGCAAAATAAATCTGAATTCTAGGATTGAAGAAGAGATTATATGAAGGTAACTCCACTTTCGGATTAGTTGGCTTGTGTATAAGAAAATCGTTTTGTGTAAAAAGAAATGTTTCATCAAAGTCAGATTTTATACTTGGTACCCGAATACATTTTCCCTGGAAGGCCTCAATTGTCCTCCGTAGAATCCATTGTGTGACTTTCCTTAACCCTAACTTCTCTTGCTCTGAAATGAACGATCATGCAGTTTAATTTCCTCTCTCTGTCTTTGTGACCCACGTTACAGGAAGTGTGGTGGCCTTGACGAAGCTTCAGAAATAGCTGAGAGCACGTATCAGTGAAGCACTTTCAGGGGGTAAAGCCCCGTTATTAAGAAGCCATGCTTGATTTTTAACCTCCGGGGACTTCTCTGAGGCATGTGATGATGTCCTACTGACGGGTTCAGTCAGGATATTTAAATGTGAAATGTGTGTCATTGTGCTGTCATCTGCTGTATGTTTGGTTTCCATAACACTGATGGAAAGTTCCTCAGATTATGTTCACAATGCGTAAAGTGCTATAATTCAGATTAAATGTAATGCAACATTTTCTAATCACTATGGAAAGCTTACTGAATTTTCCTGCAGCTCACACAGGTAGTCTACACACTGCGTGCACAGATTGTAAAATCTAGCATTCCAAAAACGATAAGACTATAAGACATCAAGGCCAGTTTAGAGACCTGCATTGTGAACATACTTTAATATGGATGATGTAACCAGAGGCCGCTTTCTTTGTCATTTCATGTTCAGTTATCTCTTAGAGAAAAAGCCATAGTTTGAGGTAGTGGTAGTGAAGTTCGTGGCAATAGTTTTTGTCGTACTACATTATCAGGACCTTCCTGGACAGATTTGCACTTACAGATAGATCAGGTTAACGTAGTCTTTTGTACCTTTGAGTATTACCATCACCTGGGAGTTACAGATCCAGGAAGTGGCCAGCAGTTATCTAATTAGATTTCTTATTATCCTCCATTTTTATTTGTGAAGTTGGGAAGTCTAGTTGGGCCACGCATATGGGAAAAAATAGAACGTTTTTTTTAATTAGCATTTTCTGAAAAACCTTGACTTTTAACACTTTATTGTGGCCAATTTTAGCATGAAGTGATTTTCTGACCATCTGGGAGAATATTTAGAATATATATATATATATATATATAATATTAGAATAAGCATTGCCCTAAAAAAAAGAAGAAAATACTGAAAACTGTTTCACAGTTGCATCAGTTTTTCAACCGAGACCAAAATGAGTTGTATGAGAGGCTATCAGGGCCATGTTTAATAAATAAAAAAATATGAGTGAGATGAATAAAACATAAAGAGCCCCTTAATATTATCCTTAAATATTTAAAACAAAATAATCAGTAGTTTTAATAACTTTCCACACAAAAAATAAAACTTTATGTCGTCTAAAACGAGGTGACGGTCATACGTTATTTTTTTGTAGATTTTTTTTCAACCAGATAAACAGAAAATGTATTTTATGAAAAATATTTAAATGCATGACTTATAATTCAAGGATTCTCTGGGTTGTCTGGATCATGGGGATGAACTGAAATCGAGAGGCACTAACCTGGACTAACATTCACCATCTCGCAATTCAGCGTTTATCTCCATACAGCAATGTTGTCGATGTGTTATTCCCGCGCTGTAGGGATGGTATTTTACCAGCAATAATGTGTAAAAAAAATACCTGTATTTTGTGTTTGTTTTTTGATGTAAGGCCCTGTGTCCACCGGGCATTTCTTCCAGGCACAAAAGCTCTGGCTGTGTGCTCGGGAGCGCTTGCGTCCGTCCTGTCTCTATGACAACAGTCTGTTAACAACGGCCGCTGTATGAGCGGCAAGGCTCTGTTACGTTTTACTGCATGTTTTATATTTTAGATCGTGTTTACCCGATCAGATACAGAGCAAAGGGGTGTGGGTACAAGACACAACCCGTAGGCGGCAAAAATATGGGGAGTATCTTACATTTGCAAAAGAGCACCGGTGACGTCAACAGCGCCTTTCTGAGAAGTTGAAAGGTTTTCAACTTGAGCGCCGGGAGCGGTCGCACAAAAAAGGTGGAGCGTTCGGAAAAAAAAAAAACACTGGACGCTTAGCTTTTGGTCCGAGCGGTCTCCTGCTCCTGCCAACGTTCTCTGCTCATTGAAAACATTTGAAAAACTAACCTTGCTGGCGCTCAGAAAAAAACGCCATGTGGACACAGGGCCTAATTCTGCTCCCTGAATTCAAACCCTTTGGTCTCAGTTTTGTAGGATGAACTTTCACACGAAGGGCCAAGCTTGTGTTTAGTTGTCTTAATCCAGTTTGTTAGGAAATTGACTTTAAATGGCTTTTTCAAATTGTACGTTTTCATGTTTGTCGTGTTCTTTGTGTATGTAAATTAGAGCGCTGTACGGAGAGTAGCTAGTTAACTCAGCAAGCTAACGTTCAGTATCTGATAAAATATAGCAAAATATATTGTGGACATTTTCAGTACTTGAGCCTTTTTTCTAACACACCCATTGAAAGAAATATTAATATTATCAGTTGCAGACTCATTAAATTCATAGAGTTCATAGATTTGTGTAATTTTATTAGCTTGCTAGCTTGAGTCACTGTTAGCTGCAGCTTCTGTTTTATTTAAGATGATCTAAAAAGAAAAAGAGTAATTTAAAAATATTAAAATCTGTTCGATTAATTTGCACACTGAAAATGGACCATATGATGATTTCTTTGTGTGATTTGAATGTTTTTCTGTCACATTGTTCCTGATTTTTCATCGTGTCGAGAAGTCAGAGATGGAGTTGCATCTGTTTTTAAATGTTGCTGACTGATGTTGGTCCCTGTGTAATTTCAGAAATGTTGTGATAACCAGTGTTAATCATATCTGCACATGCTTCGACTTGAACAGGAGAGATTCATACAACGCTGTGATGAGGAACATATTGAGACGTTGGTTGATCATGATGTTATGGTGCACTTTAAATCTTTGAAATGATCCTTTAAGGGTTGATCAAGCAGTACTGTATTAATCAGCACATTTCATGTTCAGATAAGACGATGCATTCGATGCTAAAGGGATGTTTCTACCTCGACAGAGCGTTTAATCTGATCTAAACTGGATTTATGTAAATGGTGAAACAGTGTTTTAGACTGAATCTAAAGAAGCACTCAGGGCTGACTGAAGAACGACAGATATTATTTACACACATTTAAAGTATGAATAAGAAGAGAAGGAGGATGATTATCGTCTGTCTGTTAATGCTGAAAAACATGAAACCCTCCGTTGTTTTAATTGATGTATAAATAAGCACTAATATGAATGATTTAAAGTTTTATTGAATAAATTATGCAGAGAAATAGTATTTTTTTGCTTCTGATTTATTTCCCTTCATGCACATTTATCTTTATTCTGTATGAATGTATGATACTTTTTAACAAATGTATGTGTATACATATGCACATACATACAAACATGCATACATACACACGACGGAAAAAAAACATCATTCATACCTCTGTGAAAAAAAACCCACATACATACCCATATCGGAAAAAAACGTTGAATATGAGTATTCATGCACACATACATATACACACTTCATATCTTCCTGGTAGTTCCTCAGGTCCTTCGTCTCATTGGTTCCTCTGGATCGTTTCTGATGACGGCCTGCTGCTGTGGACTCTCCTGACTCCAACTGATTCGGCTTTTAATATCAGTTTATTATTATTAAGATAAAGACTATAGTCCTGCTCTTTTTGTAAAGTGTCTTGAGGTAATAAATCACGGCTATATAAATAAAGATCGATTGATTGATACATTTATACCATATATATCCTTCAAACATTCATACATGAACCTTAAAATGAGGACTGGATAGAAGTGTTTTCAGTCTTCAATGAAATGAAATCAAAGATCTCGTCCTGTTTCTCCTTCTATTGTTTGAAACATTGACTTTCCTTCTCTGAAAGTGTTCCTGTATCAGTGAGAGCAAAGATCAAACCAGCTTCAGGAGACACACCGAGAGTCTGATGGGTCTATTTAAAGACTCGTACTCTCCACTCTATTAACAATAAAAGCATCCAAATATAGAATCCTGATTAGTCAGTGTTGGTCGTTTATTTTCATCCCATCCTCTATAAATAAATTAAAGTTAACCAAAGTTCAAGAAAAAGAAATGAAAGGCAAGAACAGAATCACATTTTATTGAAGTGTCAGTCATCTGTGGCTGAAAGCATTCACACAGTGTGATGAACATGAGACGTTACACAGACACATGATCAGGTCTCTCTCCGCGATCTAATAATTAACATTTGAGGACAAAAAAAGAAGAAGACGGCGCGCACACAGTCAGATTATAAAGTAAGGCAGTCGTTAACGTTAACTTGAGACGGAGACAAAAAGACCACTTCACGATGAAGTGTGGAATGTGAGAACGTTTATCGAGCGTGAGGAAGGAGTTAAAATCATCATCATACCTTTCACTGAAAATATACACGTTATAGATTAAGTAAATATATTTATATATCTTCTATAGATTCAGTACTCTAGTCCAGAGAGGCAAGAGAGATTCAAATGTTCTGGTGATCTTTTTTCTAAGGAGGATTTTTTCTTTTGCTTTCGACTTAAAAGTGACCTTCCTGGGGCGCTGGTGGTGCAGTGGTTGGTGCGTGCGCCCCATGTGTGGATGCTGTGGTCTTCTTCTGGGTTTGAGTCCGGCCTGTGGCTCCTTTCCCGCATGTCGTTCCCCACACTCTCTCCCTGATCCTAAAATCCGATCCTAAAAATCCTAAAATCAAAAGGCTCACTAAGGGCACCCTCTCTTCACTGACAACGAGGAATATGATCATGGGAAACTTCCCCCCCGCCTGGATGTGGATATGATCTTTTAACGTCTTAGAAACTGAATCACCAGTAGATGTTTTCGTCTCTCTTGCCTCTGAGGGCGCTCATATTTCAGTTTGTTGTGATCACAGGAAGTAGCAGCGTTCTCAGTGAAAAGAGGAAATGATGTCATCCAGCTACAGTATAAATGTCTCTCTGCTCCAAACTCACGACAACGATTGGATTATTTTCAGACAGTTTTCTTCAAAACAGCGACGCCGTGTTGGACTCCAGCCGAGGATCAGAAGCCCGACTCTCCTGCTGTTCCGCTGAACTCGGCACGTTTGTTGGGTTTAGTTTTCGGACATCTTCCGGATCATGTAGTTGAGGATTCCTCCGTTGTGGAAATACGCCAGCTCCACGTCCGTGTCGAATCTCATCCTCACCTGGAATGTTTTCCCCGTGTCGAGCTGTGAGAGCACACACACACACACACACACACACACACACACACACACACACACAACACACACACACACACACACACACACACACACACACACACACACACACACACACACACACACACACACACACACACACACACACACACACACACACACACACACACACACACACACACACACACACACACACACACACACACACACACACACACACAGAGAAACCTTCAGGTGTCATATCAGATGTCATATCAGATTACAAAACAATGTTTAACAGCGTCATTAACGCACCTTGACGTCGACGATCATGCGCGGCGTGAGCGGCTCGGGGATGATGATGGTGTAGCGCTCTCGTCCCGTCAGGCCCAGGCTGTCGGCCGTGTCTCCGGTTAGATACTCCAGAGGAATCACTCCCATCCCCACCAGGTTACTGCGATGGATCCGCTCGTAGCTCTCTGCTATAACGGCCTTAATACCCTAAAGGCAACAACAGAACACCACATGCTTCAGTCTCTCACTCGTCGCTTTCTCATCCTTACCAGAGTTATTTTTCTGACCTTTGCCCTCTCTGATACGACAGCTGAGGAAAGACAGGAGATGTTGGGGAAAAGAGAGTTTTGGGATTATATGCACCAAATGGTCGCAGGTCGGACTCGAATCAACGACCGATGTGACAGAGACTTTGTGTTTTTATACATGGAGCAGGACGGATGCTCTGTGCGTTTCTTTGTGCCAGCCTCCACCATCGGAGTCCACACCCACCGCCGTCCTCATTCATGCACGACCTGCTCCGACCTCCACCTCAGGGTGGAACAAGAGGAATACGAAGGAGAAATCCTTCCTCCCTGCATCTTTTCCCATCTCCCCCAACTCAATTTTCTTAGCAATGAGTGGCGCTGCTGGCACGCTCTGCAGATGGTGCGTGATGTGGAAACATTGACAAGAGTGGCAGCGAAAGACTGATGTACCACAGCGAACATGGACTACAGTATGTGGAAATGGGGAGTAAGGAAATGAAAATTGCATAATGTGACGGCTTACAAGCTGCTCGTCTTGCAAAGAAGGAAAGACCGGACCAAAGCAGGAAACATCTGATCATCAGGGGGAGTAGGATAGTTTCTGCAGATTGTCCATCATGAATGATGTTCATCGAGGTGGAAGAAACTAGTGAGCGCAGAAGTGTTCACAAACTCCTCTCTATCAACATCTTCTCAGTCAAAACAAACAGACATGATTGTGATTCTTGCTTTATAAAATCTACTGCTCATGATAACCATGAAGAGTCTCCTCACCAGTAGAAACGGACCCTTTGCTGCCCAGTCTCTGGAGCTGCCCGAGCCGTACTCTTTCCCCGCAAGAACCAGCAGAGGGACCCCGGACTGCTGATACCGCTCGGCAGCATCGAACACATCCAGCTGCACACAAAGACGGAAACATGCGAGACATCGTTAGCCTCTGAACTGAGCGCTCTGCACGGAGCGTAAACATAATCAGAGGAGGAGAGAGGGGGTCGTGCGCTGACCGTGTCTCCGCTGGGTAGGTGGATGGTCTGAGGCGCCTGCTTGTTGAGGAACTTGTTGAACAGGCGGATGTTTGCAAACGTCCCTCTGGCCATGACGGCGTCGTTTCCTCGCCGTGAGCCGTACGAGTTGTAGTCCCGAGGGGTCAAACTGTCAAAACAAGACAACGATGAAGCAGAAAGCATGAGAATAATGCAGGTTTAACTCTGCAGGTTACAGCTTGACACAGAAAACCAAAAGTGATTTCCTGTCCTGGACACCATAAATACCCATTATAGATAAATACATCCAAATAAGGTCGAGCTGACTTCATGACTGAAGTGAAATGACTGACCAATCACAGCAGATTGTTTAGTAAAACTGTCTCAAAGTCTCAAAAACTGACATGTCTGGGTCTTCCAGTTTATTTGAAGCTCTTGTGACTCGTTCTAAATTAACTGAGAGAGAAAATCTTCAGGTATAAAATGGTGTTAGCACCCTCTGCTGGTGAGGTAGCGCGCTGCAGAGCTGTTCCTGGCGATGTTTCCTGCAGGAGAGATGTGGTCGGTGGTGACCGAGTCGCCCAGGTTCAGCAGCACGAAGGCGTCCTGTATGGATTTAGGAGGATGGAGCTGCCTGGTCTGAAACAAAGAGGACATAAACACCAGTCAGAGTTTCTGAAAGTGGAAATCTGGATGGTTGTTGTATTTAAAATAAGATGAGATGTGTAGATTTGTTTTTGTTTTTTACCAAACCATCAAAGAAAGGTGGAGACTTGATGTAGGTGGAATTGGAGTCCCAGGTGTAGAGTTTATCAGACGGAGCGACCAGAGAGTTCCAGCGTTCGTTCACTTTCTGCAACAACAAAAACATACACGGGTCAGAACACACATGACCTCCATGACCCCTTGCAGGAATACTTCTTCACATCAGACGACAGGTCACAACACACCTCTATCTTCTCGTAGACTTCTTTAAACATGGACGGGATGACGAAGGTCCTCTCCACGGCCTGGATCTCCTCTCGTGTGGGCCAGATGTCCCTCAGGAAAATCTCTTTGCCCTCAGAGTTAACGGCTTCAGAGGAAACAGAAGACGAGAGGGTCGAGTTAATCAGGGGTGAGACATCCTCAGGACGATGTCATCTCTGTTCCTTTCATTATGAATCCTTCTGCTCATCTCCTTCATGTATGTTTGTTTGTAGTTCAGATAAAATTAACTAAACCTTTTTTTTTTTTTTTTTTAATTGTGAAGATGCAGAGATAAACGTGGCTTAAATCAAACAGTTAAGGATCAAAGAATAAACCTGCCATACTCAGAGGTAAAGACAGCTTGTGTCTGAGCCGAGTCTTTTTTATATTTCTGAGAGATGTTTTTATAAAAGTCGAGTTCGTTCGATCACATCACGACCGCTCATTAAACCCCAAAGACACACCGCTCCATTATCAACTCTTCAAGTGCCTGAGGGCTCAGATGTGAACTTTCTGCGGGTCCTGGTAGCCTAGTGGTTAGTGCTTGCACCCTGAGGTGCTCAAAGTGGACGGCCCAGGTTTGAATCTGAACTGTGGCTCTTTTCCCGCATGTCGTTCCACTCTCCCTCTCTTGCTCTCATCCTGATTTCTAACTCTACCAAGTGTCCGATCTCGGAATAAAAAAAAATTGCACATTATCTGTGAGTCTGCATATGTAAGGATTCTCCTTTTGGAAGTATCCAGAGCATGGCTGCAAAATATATCATTATAACATGTGCGCATGTGCAGTAGTCTCATCGCAGGACGTTGGTTGGCGCTCATCAGACCTGAGGCGCGTCATGCTTCTACTTTTCTGTCGTTTAATACAAACAGAAAGTTCTCGTTTTTCGCGAATAATTGAAACTGACATCACCGTCAGTGACAGAGACAGTGTGCATGCAGAGTCTGTGTGTCTCTGCATGTTAAATGTAGACATCCAGGAGACGCTGCTGACATCACAGAGACGACCACGGC
Organism: Labrus mixtus; assembly: GCF_963584025.1. Lineage (NCBI taxonomy): Eukaryota > Metazoa > Chordata > Actinopteri > Labriformes > Labridae > Labrus > Labrus mixtus. The sequence continues at coordinate 5,908,425 of NC_083634.1, forward strand.
GTGACGCTCGAGACCCTTTACTCATTCTGGACTCACACTTACACAGACACATGATCAGGTCGCTCTCTGATGCTGCAAGTTTGCATCTATTTTGTGATAGACCCCCCCCCCCCCTAGTGTTAATGTAGGAGTACTTCATGATCCTCTTTGTTATCACTCTTGCTAAAACCCTTTCATGAGAACTTTCTCTCGTCATCTGTGAACTATCTCCGGACACATTCAGGATAGAATCACCGTTTCATCAGTGAGAGAGAGAAGCTCTTCGTCTTTGTGTCTCACTTCTCACCAATGGGCTCTTTGTCAAAGTCTATCCTGACGGTGCCGGCGATGGCGTAGGCGATGACGAGCGGAGGAGAAGACAGGTAGTTTGCTCTGGTGTTTGGATGAACTCTGCCTTCAAAGTTTCTGTTTCCTGAGAGGATTCCTGCTGCGACCAGATCGCCCTGAAACACAAGAAACACATCTAAACACCACAGAGGAAGAAAGACCAGATTTATGATTCTTCAGGTCTAATGTTTACGTCTAAAGCTTGACAGGAAAGGAAGGGAAGAGGAGGAAGAAGAGCTGATGAAGGGGAGACATGTAAGATCAGCTGGTTGGTACCTGTGTTATTGCCTCCACCACCGGCTCTGGGAGCGGCCCGCTGTTTCCTATACACGTCATGCAGCCGTAGCCGACCACCTCAAAGCTAACAGGAGACACAGACAGAACATTGTTTACATTTTTAGTTCAGTATCTTATCGTAGTGTCTTCACTGCTGGGCTGTGACAACTGTGAATGCTGATGTTTTCTACCCAGCAGACATTCAGTAAACGTGCCGCGGTCGCCCCCGGTCCCCTGAAATAATCCTTCAGCTCGTCAAGGGTTCTCAAGGAAACTCTGAAGTATGCTGAAGTAAAAACTATGCTGCACTATATTTGTAGTTTTTCCACTAGTTTAAAGTCGGGGATTAACTGTATCTCATAGTTCCATCCATCTTCGGGTCAAGGTGGCAAGAGGCCTTCTCACCAGCAACGTTTTCCAGCTCCTCCTGGGGGATCCTGAGGCGTCCCCTTGGCCAGATGGAATATGTTTAATCCCTCCAGCGAGCTCTGGGTCTACCCCGAGATTCACTCTCAGTTGGGCGTGCCCGGAAAACCTCCAATGGGAGGTGTCCAGGAGGATCTAGAGTAGCGGCTCTACTCCGAGCTCCTCCTGAGTGTCTAACCTCCTCCCCCTCTCTCTAAGGCTGAGTCCAGATACCCTCTGGAGGAAACTCATTTGGCAGCTTGTATCTTTGATCTTATTCTTTCAGTCACTACCCAACAAAGCTCATGACCACAGGTGAGGGTTGGATCTACCAGTAAGTCAAAAGCTTTGCCTTCAGGCTCAGCTCCCTCTTCACCTCGACAGTTAGAATATTTTACACTTCAACAGAGTCACACTTTAACACTTACATCTCGGAGCAAAACGTAAAAAAGCTGTTTTATGAAAATAGAAGGTATGACACAGCTGCTTTATTAACGTGTATCACTGTATTAATGACCTCTGAGAGACTGGTTGTTTATTCAAGGACTTAAAGTTTTTTAAATCACATCGAAGTAGAGCCTACTGCCCGTTTTTATGAGCTGTAATCAAGACGAAAGAGCAAACTCCACCTGCTGACGTGAGGGAAAACGCGAAGAAGATTCTTTTTCTTTTAAATCTACAACATTTCACTTTCACGACCTTCAGTCTGTCCTGAGGATGAGCAGCTTACCCCAGTTTGGAGAGGTAGTCCATGACTCCGCTCTCCTTCAGGTAATAGGTGACGACCCCGCTGCCCGGCGACAGGCTCGTCTTGATGTACGGCTTCACGCTCAAGCCGCACTCCACCGCCTTCTTAGCAAGGAGTCCTGGAGGAAGAGCACGGACCGTGAATAACTAGCATGCATCTCTCTCATCACATATTCCTTCAGGATTGCGGGTTGCACCAGCATGATGATCACAGCTCCTCTACGTCTTGACACACAGACTTGAGAATGAAAGGTTGACAAACACTTTTCAATACCACGTCTTTTAAAGCTGAATAGTCTCAGTTATTTTAACGATCGGTAGTATCCAAAAGTACAAAAAACTTGAAAACAAATGACAGATCTTCAACAAAGCTGCTGCAAGGAAAAGAGAGAGAGAGAACAGCAGTGGTCGTTTCAGATTCACGCTGTTTTCACATATTCACTCCTGAAAATTTCTGACCTGGTTGTTCACACACATGCACCTCACAGCGGGAGACTAACCCTGTCAGACAGGAGGGGGGGCGGGGTCTCCTGAGGTAAGACATGATGTAAAATGACCGACGCAGACGAAGTAACAGAGTCCTCTATACGACACTATAATGAGAATATGTGTCTTTCTATCAATGCTACGTGTAGTTGAACAGAATCTCAATGTGAACTAAAGAGTGGAGAAGAACATACTGGAGAACAGGAAACATAATGCAGCAGGTTCATTAGAGCACGGAGATGGTAGAGGTGGCGTGCAGACAGTCTATGGTCGTGCAGCGATCACAGGGAATAAACGTCACCACCCCCTCCCACTCACTCCAGGTGAATTCTCCTGATTACATCCTGCTGCGTTCTCACATCAGCTCACTCTGACTTTCTGCAGAATAAATACAAGGAGGCTGGAGGAGAAACTCCGGGTGAAGAGAGAAACATTCAGCTGTTTGTGTTCACACGTGACGCTCAGAAAGAAAACATCAGAGTTTTTTCTGCGAGCGTAAAAAGAACAAAGAGCAGAGGAGGAGACACTTTCTGAGGTGTAACTCAGCCTAACAGATGACCTGTACACTCACCTGCTCCGAGCATGACGGACGGGTTGCTGGTGTTGGTGCAGCTGGTGATGGCGGCGATGACCACCGAGCCGTGACTTAACGTGAACTCTTTTTCGTTAAACTGGAAGGGAACGGACGAGTTGTGACGATCAGGAGACACCTGGAAACCTTTGAAACCCGTCTGAAAATGTCACAGAAAGAAAGAAGGTGAGTTGTTATGTGGACGTGTTGTCCTGTCTTTACAAAAAATGTAAAAAAAAGGCCAAAAAGAAAAATAATAATTACCCCTTGTATTCTCATTTTTTAGATTCATGAATTATCCATTTAGTGTATAAAATGTCTTAAATTGTGAATTATCAGTTCACATATTGTTTGAGATGCGTGGTGAACCACAGGATATCTTCGCTCGTTTCTACCTTTGCTGCCAGGCAGGATTCAAAATCGGTCTTCATGTCGGACACGGGGATTCGATCCTGGGGTCGTTTGGGACCGCTGCAACAGGGAACAACGGCACTCAGATCCAGCTCCACAACCTGAGAGAGACAGAGACAGTCACACCACTTTGAAATGTTGTAAATATGGTAAAACACCTCCACATTCACACACTGATGGTAGAGGCTGCTGAGTAAAGAGTCCATCAGTATTAACTCATCCATTCACACACATTCACAGGTCAGAGCAGTTTCTAAAAGTGGAGCATAACAGAGAGAGTGACCTGAGTGAAATCTGGATCCTGAGAGACGTTGTTGTAGTCTCTGAACATCGACACCGCCTTCAGGTACTTTGTGATGTAGGCCAGTTTCTCCGCATCTCGCCCTAAAGACCGTAAACAAACATACAACCTGGAATATAATATGCTGAGATAAATCAGAGGAGTCTAAGATAAAGTTATGAATACGCTCGCTTTCAGCTCACCGGTCTGCTCCAGGTACTGTATGCTGACGTCGTCCACGGGGAAGAAAGCGGCGGTGGCGCCGTACTCCGGACACATGTTGGCGATGGTGGCTCGGTCAGCGATGGACAGCTGAGCGACACCGGGGCCGAAGAACTCCACAAACTTCCCCACCACGCCTACCTGACGGAGGTGCTGTGAGGAGAGCGAGGAGACAGTGTCAAGTCAAACGTTTTCTGTGTACATTTGATATCTTAATGTCTCATTTTGCACGATTAGAGTTTGTAAATCTGATTCTCAGTACCTTGGTAACGGTGAGGACGATGTCAGTGGAGGTTATGAACGTGTCGGGGGTCCCACTCAGCTTGTATCCCACCACCTCAGGGAGCACCATACTTATCGGCTGACCCAACATCACAGCCTCCGCCTCGATTCCTCCGACACCTGAAGGATTTAACAAAACTCTTAATAATCGACGATCACAAAAAACCTTTTAGAGATCAGAGTGGGGTTTGAATCCGACCTGTGGATCCTTTCCCGCATGTCAATCCCCTCACTCTCTCTTCCTAAATTACAACTCTATCCACTGTCCTATCTCTCCAATAAAGGCACAAAAAGCCCCAAAAATAAATCAGAACAGGATGATGCACACAAAGACAGACTTTGTTTTCTTACCCCATCCTAGGACTCCCAGTCCATCGATCATTGTGGTGTGGGAGTCGGTGCCCACCAGGCTATCGGGGTAAAAGAAGCCTTCATATTTGAACACCACTCGAGCCAAGTACTCCAGGTTGACCTGGTGAACGATTCCTGACCCCGGAGGAATGATTCGCATGTTTCTGAACGCCTTCGAGCCCCACTGAGAAGGACAGACAACATGTTTCATGATCAACACATCTCTTTATTCCACACATTTAAACTTCACACCAGGGGTTGGAAATTAACATTTTTGCCTACCTGCCACTGTGACTGGTGGATTCAAAACTCTACCTGTCACTCTTTTTTTACTTGCCACTTAATAATAGAGATTGTAATCCATGCTGCGCTCAATTAAAGACACACAGAGTAAAGAAATTTAAGCACATAGCCTATCACTGTAAAGACTGAGACGAGGAGGGGGCGGGGCCTGTGGGTCTCATTTAGGACTACCTGTCTCTGCTCATAAAGTCAGAGCAGAAGAAGCAGGACGTTACTTTTGCACGTCACTGCTGCTGTGCTAATTTCCAGCCCTGCCTCACACTGTGGGGTTTGTTCAGATTTTATACCTTTAAAAACTGAAATCTCTCTCTGTTCCGGTCAAACTCCAAGTCCTGGTTTTTCTGAACGCTGTCCGACCTGAAGGGGGAAAAAAAGAGCCAGTGAGTTTAAAATGTAGCAGGGTCACATAGAGCAAAGTGAGCTGTTCATACTGTATCTGAACATGCTCTTACTTTCTGTTAAAGTCCACCTGGATGGAGTGATCGATGACGAGGTCAGCTGGACAAACAGGATTAATCTTCTCCGGGTCACCGCCAAGTTTCATCACCGCATCACGCATGGCGGCAAAGTCCACGACAGCAGGGACGCCACTGCAAGGAGAGTCAGAGTCAGGACTTGGGCTTTTTAAAAAAAAAAAAAAATTGTATATATATATTGTGGTCTAAATGACTCATATGTACAAGGTAGGGAATTTCTTCAGTCTGCATCCATGAAACAGGCTTTAAAAGCTGCAACATGATCTTTCAAAAAAAAGCTCAATCAAAGTTTGTCCTCTTCAAATTCATGTTTTTTTCCACAGACAACAATGCAGAAAGGATTCCTACAGAGAGCGATTGTTTTGTTAAAGAGGAGGATCATTTATTTAACCATAAACAGTTATTACATCAATCTCTTCAAAGCTGCCAGACTCCACTGGTAAAAAACTGTATTTTTACTGCTGCCACTCTGCTCAGTTCAAGAAAATAGTTATGCAACACTGTATGTAAAAATACATATTTAAAAGGAGCAGTATGTAACTCTAACACCTAGTGTTTAAAGTGGGTACTTCAGTCACAATTCTAAACATTGTAGAGAGCTGTCTCTCCCCCCCCTCCTCTCTAGAGTCAATGCTCACACAGGTCACCATGTGGTGGACACTGAAGCTTCAGTGTTTATCCAGCTCTGCATCGGTCTGTAAACCTTTCTGTGTTCTAACCTCTCTCCATTTTTCAAAAGCATCTCCAATATTGATCCTAGTTTGAGCACGTTTCTGTTCATTCTGCTCGCTCATGAAAGTCCTAATCAAAGGAGGAGGGACAAATATATTCTGACTTTTAATGTCTATACTTGTTCAACCTGCATACAAGGTTTTCCTATATTTCCCACAATTAAAACCTCAATATCATTGATATTTGAAGATCTCGGAAAGCCTAATGCTATCGTCTTCCAAGTTCCCTGTTTGTTACACAGATTCCTGTTATAAATCTGTAATCTGAAGGTTGAGGCTACCCTCAGGGTTTTCGATCAAGATAAAGCTTCTCCACAGTCACAGAAAACATTAAAAAGCTCTTTTCACAGATTAAACACTCCATGACTTTGAACTTTATGTGTGAAATTGATTCATTCAGTTCTGTTAGTAAAAGAGGGTGTTTGTAAAAGTTTCTTCAATTGCTGTCAAACTACAGAGCAACACTCTGACGTTTGTAAGTAAATAAATGTATCATCGACATACGTGAAGTCCTGCAGGATGACGCGGGCCGGTCTGAACGGGACCTCCACAGTCTGAGTCTGAGTCTCCTTCCAGTTAAGGATGCTTTCCACATCTGAGCTCTTCACCAGAAACTCATCGCAGTTCCTGACGGCAGACTCCAAAAGGACGCGGATGGAGAAGGGCAGACGGTCTTGGAAAAAGACAGAATATTTAGTGAACGCCCAGCAATAAAATACCACTCAAGCTACTCAAAAACACAGACCGTAAAATAAGTTCTCTCACCATATCTGGGGTCTCCAAGTTTGGTAAGATTGTAAAACTGCTGATTTGGTTCATCTGGGTCCAGATGCTCAACTATATGTTGAAAAGGATTCTTCACAGTCGCAGACATCCTCCTCTATGTGTCAGAACTAATCTAGAAGAAGAAAAAAGATCAAATGTAAGCTTGTTTTAATACCACACAATAAATACAAGAGGTTGACTAATGAAAAACCACTGCTAAATGACTTGACAACTACTTGCTCTGAAGGTTTCAAATGTTGTTGATTTCAAAGATGGTCACTCAACTTGACAGTAACTGAGCGTGTACGTGCATCACCGCTTGACACTCTGCAGAGTGATGATGCTTGTTGTAGTCCATATAGCGCCCTCTGCTGGTGACAGAGAACTGCTAGTGTAATACAATGAAACTCAAATGAAATGATATCTGACTGGTGAATAAATCAAGTAATATTGGCACATAGCTAAGATTAAATTAGTTGATACCAATAGTCACTGGATATGCTAATATCGGTCGATAGATTAAAGATACAATATGAAGATTCCACCACCAGGGGGCTCTCAATCATTACTACAATAACAAAAGATGGCATTGAGGCTGGTGGGGAATCATGGGAGTTCTCTCTGCGACTGCGACTCCCCCCCAGTGAAAATGAATGCTGCGTTGACGTAGTAAAGACGAACAGGTGAAACCGACCCGAGGAAGAGAATATGTTTACCGATGATGTATCCATTAATTGACATGAAGTTTTTATCAAAGCAGCACATACAGGTACAGCAACAGTACGGCAGCTTTCAGTAGCAATTCCCACTTCTTCCTGTAGAGGTGTTTCCATGTCAACGATAAACATTATGTCAGTCATGGCGGCTCATCACGACGGCCGCCTCGACAAGACACGTCCCGTTACGACTCTAAAATTACAGATTACTCTGGTGTTGATAACTGTCCGAAATATTTGAGGTAAGTACTCAACAAAAAAAATCTATATATAACATGGGTTTAATCCATTTTTAATTAATTTAGATATTTAAATGTAAACATTGTCATGCAATTCTACATGTACATTTAATTATTTTGGTTAAGGAGGCTGTAACATTGTTCAAGACAAAAAGAAATTCAAGCAAAACTTTACAAGTAACCTATTATGGTGATATTCCTCGTATACATCTTCTCCCTTAAAACTTTGGATACTTTGTACCAATTTACCAAAAAAGTCTCATTCATCAGTGAGTCGGTTGCTTTTCTTTTACAACGTTAAGATGGTGTACGTTTTCTTTTATAAAACCATATTACATGAATCCCTTCTTTTTTACATTCTCTAACCTCTACTGAACTTCTAGGAGACACAACCTTCAGTCACATGGACCAATCACGTGTGTCCAACCTCAAACTTTGGTCAAAGTGCTTTTAAAGTTATTGTTCCTCCCTCCTCTACGAGCTCCAGAGTCACTTTAAACAAGATTATGTTAAAAAGCATTGAAGATTATAAACAGGATTAAGGATTATTTAAACACTGACTGAATGCACATGTTCTGTTGCTGAATACGACCTATTCATTGTTCATTATTGTTTTATGTGAAACTTTTTAATGCTTCTCTCTTGACCTGTACGTACTGGTACTCTTACTGGTAAATAAAAGAGAAACAAAAACGAGAAAATTGTCTCCAGAATCTTACCTGAATTTGAAACATGTTTACTGCACATGTTTCAGAAAAATCTAAGAGGCTGTAGCGTCTGTTTACATCGGCTAAACATGTTTAAGAAAAAAGGTCTGGTTTACAATCTGGAGCTCATCCATAGTCAGTGATGAAATAGATAAACCTTTATGGCTGCAGTCCACGTGGGCTGGTAGACCCGCCTGAGGGTTAGTGAACTCTTGTTCCACGTTTTCCAATCCTTGCATAACTACCAACTCTTAAGCAATCTCTCAACACTTTTAACACAAAAATATGCAGCTTAGCATTTAACTGCTCAACACATACACAGAGGGAAATCAGAAGCCTAAGTGAAATCTGTTTCCTCGAGAGACGTTATCTGTGTGAAGGGTGAACCAATGATAAAGAAACACTTCACAGGGGGAACACACATCCTGAATATCCACATACTAGGCAGGTTGAAGCTTGGCTGCAAAGTTCAAAGGTCAGTTTATGATACTGACATTACTATGTTGTGATATAACACATGCACACAAACAGCAGCTTTGATTTACTTTGACATGCTTAATGCAGGAAAAGAGAGGAAATAATCCTACATAGTAACATGCTATTTGCTTTGTAATCTTGCATAGATACACATATATGAATATTTAATGTTATACATTATCATGCCAATAGCTCAGGGGCATGTATAAATTGCAAAGTTTAAATTAATCTAGTGACTGCACATCACATCAGGTAACAATAAAAGGAAGAGATTTAAATTTTTATTTTTGTTGGCGTTTTCTGTCAACAGAAAATTCCTGAATTTTGTGAATAAAAATACATGTGATATCATTTAATTTTAGCAGCCATGTTGTATGTTTTAAACGTACTTTCTGCTTGTCAGGATGTTGTTGTTTTTTTGTTCGGTTGAATTTCATAAAATGTGTTTACAGTTATTATTATTATATTATTATAATTATAATATTATTATACAATTATTATTATTATTATAATTATTATTATTATATTATTATACAATTATAATTATTAGTATAATTATTATATAATTATTATTATTATTATTATAATAATTATTATTATACAATTATTATTATTATTATTATTATACAATTATTATTATAATTATTACAGTCCTCAAAGGTAAAGTATTTTTTAACAAATCATCCCATAGGCTTGATTCATCCTCACTACGAATACTCTGAGTGTGTTTATTCTAATAAAACATTTCTGTTGAGGAACCAGTAAGATATTTCTAAATCTTTAACCTGACATGGCCTGATGTTGTGACGTAAGTTAGCATTAGCTAACCTGGTCAAACTTCAACATTAACATACTTTAAAGGTTAGTACGGAGACTTAAAAGCTTGGGATACGCTTAGAGACTGTAATTAATACCGGATATTTAGTATAACATGTCAACATAAGTAAGTGTAAAAGAATAAAGATTTTAAATGAGAGGAGCAGTCAAAGTTAGCTAGCTTGATACTTCAGTGTTGTTCATGAAAGCTCTGCTACGCTAACTAGCTTCGTCATGCTAATCAACGATAATTAATAAAACAGTTAATTTAGTTCGGTATAATTTAGATGACTTACTTCAGAGCAGCAGAGGAGACACCGCAGAGCACGGCCGTGTGTTATCGACACACTGTCAGAGATAATCTCATACAGACAGCCTCCTGCAGCTGCAATAACTTCCGCGTCGTCAAAGAACTACAATTACCACACACCACCGGTCAGAGTTTCAAAATAAAAGTAGAAACTACAAATGTAAACGCAACAATAACAATGGTCAGAGGTAGTGGATATATAAATGTATATTTAGATATAAAATGTATTGCATTATTATATTACATTCTTTTTTGAATATTTAACAATAATTAGCACATTATGCCAAAAAGAAAATATGAAATCTTAACACTGTTTACCAAAAAACAATGATGGCGGTCTCCATGCTGGAAATGCTGTCTCCTACTAACTTTCAGTCAACCTAACGACAGGCTGAGAGCTGGAGCTGAGGCGGGTTTTAAACCTCCTGACAAACTGTTACACCGCGCCCACCTGCTACATGCTTTATTGTGAATAACTCTTATCCTTCATCAAATCAAAACTGATGAGTCATCAAAATGATGATGATGATGATGATGATGATGATGACAGTGTGTGTTGATCGAGACATGAGCTAATCAGAACTATTTGGTTTTTTTTAACCAGACTGTAAACATGTTAATCTCTGCTGTAAAAACAGGCTTTTTTGAATGGGTGTGTATGTGACTTCCTGTGCTTCTGAAGCCAACCTCTAGTGGACACTCGAGGAACTGCAGGACTTTGCACTTCAGCATCGGCTTCATTTTTCAACACAGGAGTTCACCGCTTGATAGTTAATAGTTTGTTTAATCTGTGTTACACAAAAAAATCTCATGTGAAATTCAAAATATGACCAACAAAACTAAACCAGTTTCTGCGAGCTCAAATCGCTGTTTTGTAAATGTAGGAGAGAGACAGCATCTGAGCTTTTGATATGTTGTCACACTTAACACTAGCGCCTGATCACTTTTCAAGAGGTATACTTTGAAAGATTTTGTTGCAGATTATCTCAAATATTTGAAGTTGTCGGCTGAATCAGTCTGCTGCTGTGATTCTAAATCTTTTTACACCTTTTGGTTATTTAGAATTAAATTTGGGTGCAGGTTTAAAATCATCAGAATAACTCTGTCATGTAACTTAAGTTGAACAGATGGTGTAAAACAAAGAATGTATGCATTATCATCCAAGTATAATAACCTCTGTAGTGGAGTGAAAAGAGAAATACGCAAGCAAGAAGACCTTCATGAGGGATCATCTGTCACAGACACCAGTACCAGGATGGTCCAGTAGATGGCAGCAGAGACACGACAGATACTTAAGGAGAAACCTGTGAGCAAAGGTGCTGCAAGAAGAGGAATAATGGCAAGCTCGTCACTTCAGTGCATGGCCGGATAAACCATTAAACCGGGGGCCTTAGATCTGTAGAGGTCCCAGACCAGTAAGTTAATCGGCAAAAAAATCAGGTTAGATCTCGCTCTGCTTTAACCTCTCTGCTGGTGCCACTGCAAGCCATCATACCCATTCTCTGATTCTGTGGTAGAGGGGGCTATAGTGTCAGTGGGTTTGGTGGGTGGCAGATTTCCAGAGGGGCCTTTGAAAGCACAGGGGAACGTTGGTGTGTTAATTTGGCCCTGCTTCAGGGAACCTCATTTCTGTCATTTCATAGAAATGTAAACATGTTAGAGATGGAGAGGGAGCAGATTCAATGTTTAATATTCAACAAATAATTTTGGTTTAAAAAATGAGCTGAGGGATCATCATCATAAACCATCCATTATCTATAACACTTTTCATGTTCAGGGTCGTGGGGGGCTGGAGCCGATCCCAGCTGTCATTGGGGGAGAGGCGGGGGTTACACCCTGGGCTGTTCACCAGCCAATCACAGGGCTGACATTAAAGACAGACAACCAGCCACACTCACATTCACACCTACGGACAATTTAGAGTCACCAGTTAACATAACGAGCATGTCTTTGGACTGTGGGAGGAAGCCGGAGAGAACACACACATGAACGGGGAGAACATGCAAACTCCACACAGAGTCCTGTCAGACGGGAATCGAACCTCCTCGCTGTGAGGCAACAGCGCTAACCACTGCACCAAAGAGGGATCATGAGGACACCTTTTTCATGTTTTTTTTACAAAAACAAGCAGTCTTGCATTGCAGAATGTTGTAATATCAAAATGTTTCCCTCTCTGATCTTTGAGAGTCCACAGCAACCTTTTTTAATTTTCAAACAATAATCATAATAATGCATATATTTATAGAGCACTTTTCAATGTGAGTAAAAGGTCTGAAACCAGGCTTTTTAAGTAGTCCAACAGGTGTAATATTTGTTCTATTTTATTTTTAAAAATGTGCACGTAAAACTCCACGATAAATGTGACTCCAGGTGTAGGGAAACACAAATTAAATATGTGTAAAGGCTTTGTCGCCCCGCAGGAGGCTGAGTGAAGTCTCATAAATGTCCTCTAAAAATGTCACCTGAGAGAGCAGAAGAAAAGAAGACTAATTAGTGCTTTTACACGTGCAAAAAAACTCCTGAATTTTTCGGGTGAGCTGCATGTGTGAACACAAACAGCTGAATGTTTCTCTCTTCATCCGAAGTTTCTCCTCCAGCCTCCTCGTGTTGATTCTGCAGAAAGTCAGAGTGAGCTGATGTGAGAACGCAGCAGGATATAATCAGGAGAATTCACAGACCACAGACTGTCTGCACTTCAACATAGCATGCTTCCTTAATGTCTGGTGATATAGTTAGGTCATTTTATGATTTTATTCTAGTAGATTTCTTACATATTGGTTTGGTTTGCTTACTTGCAGTAAAATTGATTACAAATGTTACATTACAAATATGCATGACTCAGCAAAGTGTGAAGGTAGTTGATCAATACTGGAAGGAAAGGCTGAAAACAATGGGTGCTGATTTTGAAACACGTGTTGAGATACAACATTAAAAACATGTTGGACTCATCCTTTACTTTTGCTCTTATTCCTGCACCTGCCGACCACACAGGCTGCAGTCAGTGTTCAAAAATGAGGAAATGTCAGTGACACCTTGTTGTGGGGGAAGGGTGGAGGAGGAGGGAGAAGGAGACTGCCTCCCTCCCTCCCTCCCTCAGTCCCCTGCACACACACAGACACACTCTCTCTCTCCCTCCCTCACACTCTGCCTGCCTTCAGCAGCATCTGACGGCTGCATCCTCTTCTCTCTGAAGCACCGCGGCTCCTCCATCCTCCTTCTCTGCGTCGTCTGCTCCTGACACTCTGACCGCTGCAGGACTCCTTTGTGTCTCTACGGGGGCCCTTGTTGTCATTTCTCCCCTTTTTTTAGGGAGAAAGAGAATTACATGGACATGATGGGGAACAAAGAGCGACGAGGCATGAATTTCAAAGGCTTGCTGAGGAGGAACTGGCTTCTGATTGCCACGATTATCTCTGTGCTGCTCGGTATGTGGACGCTGCTGAACGCCTGCTCCTGTGTGCTGAGAGAATGAGACGTTCTCATCTTTGATTTAACCTTTTTTTTTTACTCATCTTCACTGCTGTTTATGTGTGCATCCTTCCTTTTCTGTATCACCATTCAGCTCTGCTCTCAGCTGCTGTCACTGCTGAATAAATCATCCTCTCCTGCATCTGCATCCCTCTGCAGGACTGAACTGCAACAGCAAAATGTGTGTTAAAGAAATCATCTGTTTGATCCATGATTATATGACATGAACATAAAAATACTGCAGGCTGTGTGCAGAGTGTAAAGCCTAGCTGTCCTCTCCCCCTGTGTGTCTGGATGTGTCTCAGTCAAACGTGACCAGACTGAGGGGACAGCTGATGCTGCTCTGTGAGGAGGATGTAAAGTACCGACTAGCAGCAGGTGTTAAAAACAGGACGGCTTCAAAAGGGTTCAGATCTTATTGCGATGTAGTTTTAGTTTAGTTTAGTTTATCAGGATCACCATTACCTGCACCATAGCTGTGACTGTGTCATGACATCGTACAACTTTAAATCAACATGTCTTTTTTTATTAATCCAGCTGAAGTCAGTTGTGTGCTGTATTACAAAACATATTTAGACAGACATTAAAGCTTCAATCAGTGAGATGTGTAGAGAGTGAATTGATAAAGTGATCTTACTATATGATCAGACATTAAGGAAACATGTTGAAGTGCTGGCTTCTCTGACAACAATGCAGCAGCCAGTATGTCCTCCTTCTAACTTTAGATTCTGGTCCTGAATGCTCTGGATTTGTTTGGACCAGAGAAGGTAGGCGGTTTTAAGACACCCCCACACAGCTGTTTTGGACGCCCCTCAGTTTGTCAGATATGAGAGCAGTTATCAGGTCAACAGGTGTTGCAGTGATGGAAGCGGGCAAGAGAAGTGGTTCAGATAGAAGTGATTGTACCCGACCTAAAAAGCCTCTGCATGTTTCTAATAAGCTCCACGAGCAGAAACGTGCTCAAACTAGGATCAATATTGGAGATGCTTTTGAAAAATGGAGAGAGGTTAGAACACAGAAAGGTTTACAGACCCATGCAGAGCTGGATAAACACTGAAGCTTCAGTGTCCACCACATGGACTCTAGAGAGGAGGGGGCGGGGGGGAGACAGCTCTCTACAATGTTTAGAATTTGGACTGCAGTACACATTTTTAACACTAGGTGTCAGAGTTACATACTGCTCCTTTAAAGGAACACTTTAAAGCTCCTGCAAGAAAATTGGTTGTGTGGATTTGGCGCCCCTTGTTGACAAAGTAATATGTAATATCTAGAACTGGATTTTCAGCATGGGAAGTGTTCTGATTTCCATTTTCAAATTTGTAGACCGCGCTGTATTTACAGTATCAGGTATCAGCAGGATTTAGCGTGTGCAGGAAAAACAAACCGAAAGTTTTCTGCTGAAGTAATCAAGATTGAAGCCTCTGTGTAACTTTTATAGTTGAACTGACTCACCACAAACAGATGAATGGGCGCTCCTCTTGGGGATGAATCGACCAAAGGTGACTGTTGTTTACTTCCTCATTCCATGACAGTAAACCAGCTTAGCCTGGCCTGGCATACTGCCAAATTACCACAAGGACTGACAGTCATACTACATACTACTGTTGAACACAGAATGCAGAACACATGGCATACTGCTTCTATGTGTACAAGACAAGTTCAGCAAAGAGATTAGAGATGCTGCTTTGTCCACAGGGGGCGCCAAATCCACATAATATGAAAGTTCCTCACAGAGGTCTGTTATGAGACGGGTCATTTCATTCCGAATTTCCATGTTTGTGATTTTTAATAGTCTTAGTTTCTTTTCGAAGCAGTAAAAAAAATGTTTTTTAACTGAGTATTTAAGAATATATCTGATTAATGTTTATTATGATTTCACGTTCACATATTTGCAAACAGCAGAACTATTAGCAGTTTTTCACAACCAGATAGTAAATACAGCCTTAAAGGAAGAATGTGCAATATGTGACACATAAATATATCATTAATCCAGTCTCTCCTGTGTAAATGTGTCTCTGAGTCATGACTGTCTACAATGAGTGAGAAGCTCGAGTCCCGCTGGCTGTGTTGTTGTCAGAGCTGTGTTTACATGGACGGGACGGCCGGCTCCTCCCCTTGTGTATAAAAACTGTTTTAGTGAAGGACTAGAGAGAAGAAGAACACACTCACTGATTATTTAAAATGTCATGTAAGAGTCTTTAGATCACGCTCATTCTGTGTCAATTTACATGCAATGTGAAGCTACGAGCTAACTAAAGAGAGCTAACATTAGCATGCTAACACAACAATGCAGGACACAGGGGATTGCAGCTCGAGCAAAGGACAATTTTGTCCGCCGCTTGCGCTTGACTCCTTCGTGCAAAGGGGAGAGGGGTTGGAGGTGTGTCTCTGAAGGACAGCGGAGGCTTCAGTACGGAGGAGGAGTGGCCAAACAGGAAGTTTGTTTTGGTTTTTTTCTGGTGCTCAAGGGCGACATCTACTGGATCAAAAAGAACCACAACCTTAGCCTTGCTTTTTATTGAAAGTCTTTTTCTTTTCCTACCAAAATTAACGTCTTATGTTGCACCCGTTACCTATTTTGACCATTTTCGTCCTCCAATCATAGGTCTTCTCGTAAAAAGAATAATCTGTGCTTGGTTGGTTGATGTCCTGCCGTAAAGACACATGATCAATCAGAGAACATTTAAGTAAAAGCAGAAATGAAATAGCACCAGTGTGCACATGCAGGACCTCAGGCTGGAGAACAAGCTGTGCAAAGGGTTTAGCTAATTGGATTGTTTGCAGTTCATACAATTGAAGTAAAATCAGTTGTTTCTATGTTAGTTTGGGCTTGAGGGTTAAGGTGTTAGGGAGGAGGGAACAAATTCATTTTTAGATTTAAGACATTGAGGCTGCTGTTTAACCTCTTCTCTTCACCTGCAGGAAAATATATAAATATTTTTTACAAGGGCCATAAAGCCTGTTGTCCCTGGTTGCGCTCTCTCTCTCTCTCTCTCTCTTGAGTTAGTCACAGGAACAACAGCGACAGTTTCCCCTGAGGTCCACATTTCTTCCGGCTCACCGTCACTGTTTTTTAATTCAGCTCAGTTCAAGGTTGAGTTTCAAAACATCGTCAGTGGGCTGAGAGGAAGCAGTTTACCGTCTGCTACTGTAAAATCAAGGAGGGAGTCTTTATTTTATAACAGCAGCTGTAAACTGAAGGAGAACACATACAGGGTCACACACAGGGACATCAGGCACAGCAGGCTTTATATATCTGCAGCGGGATGTTAGTTTGGACCTTTAATCTACACACTGATTCCACCTGAGTTTGCTGTGTCATCACAGATTTTTACAAGCATCTTAATGGGGGTCTGTGTATGCGTGATAACAGAGATGACGGTGTGGACTCCATTAAATCATTGAGTGGAATACATGTTTGGTTTATAGCTGTGAGATATGGACCAGTGTGTGTTGTGCTTCGTTAATTCTCTACAGATGAAATTTCACTGAACTCGGCAATACTTTGACTGCTCTGCAGAGGAAATGTTTCATTCCTTTGAGTGACATAAAACCTGTTTGAATATTTTTAATAGTGAAGGGGCATCGACATCAGACGTTTAAATGTGCAGCAATCATTGTTGCCTGTGTAACTCTCTGTTTTCTCTTTCTTGATGTTTCAGGGATCAGTTTGGGCGTCGTGGTCAGAGAGTATGCGTCACTCTCAAACCTCCACAAACAGTACTTTGGTTTCCCAGGAGAGATCCTGATGAGGATGCTGAAGCTCGTCATCCTCCCGCTCATCATTTCCAGCATGATAACAGGTAACTTTACAGGTCACATATTGTCCTCCTCCTTTTCTCGACACGTTTAGTCTCAGAGGTCGCCTGTGAGATGTCTTGCTTGGTCTGGATCAAGGGGGGTAGCCCTCCACACGATTTATATGGCTTCATAAGGTTATGGAACGCGTATCCCCTAGGACCAATTTGCCTCGGGAGACCCAAGGGGCTCCACAATGCAGCTCCCACATTCACAGCTATCCCAAAACCCCTCCACCACTTTAAGATGGCGATTCCCAGAGGAATTGCCAGTTGAAGCGTATCATACATTTGATTTAGATACCTCTTGGGCGCGTCCTCTGGAGATATGCCCAGGGCACGCCAACCGAGAGGAGACGCTGGTGAAGTCCAAGGTCTGCTGAAGGGATTGTACGTCCCTTCCCTGGGAATGCCTGGAAAACGTTGCTGGAGAGAGAGATGTTTGGCTGCTGTCGAGGTGACCCGACCCCCCATATGTAGAAGAAAAATGGAAGGATGGATTGACAGACTTTAGCAGCCTTAAAATACTCTCGTCTCCACAGTCCTCCTCCCCGTCCTGTTTCAACAGCAGGGACAACGACAGCGGCAGACGAGTGCCATCTGAAAATCCGAAAACAAGATTCTGAGATCAATTGCAAGTAACGATACGTGGAAGACAGGTGATAGAGTCAGAAATCGGGGCGACAGCGAGGGGAATGACATTCAGGAAAGTAGCCAGAGGTCAGATTTGAACCTGTCCCCGGACTCTTCGTGGACTACAGCTTCTGTGCATGGGGAACACAAACTCACCACTCAGCCACTGGCGCCCCATGATGCATCTCAAAGTTGATTTGGTTGTTACATGTTTGTCTTTTTAAATGGGTGGCTGTGGCTCAGTTGGTAGAGTCGGTCAGCTCTCAACCGAAAGGTCGGGGGTTCTATCCCCAGCTCCTGCAGCCACATGTTGATGTGTCCTTGAGCATGACACTTAGTTGCTCCCGCTGCTTTGTCAGCAACATATGAATGTATATGAATGGATGAGTTAATACTGATGGACTCTTTACTCAGCAGCCTCTACCATCAGTGTGTGAATGTGTAGGTGTGACCTGAGGTGTAAAAGATCTTTGAGTAGTCAGAAGACGAGAAAAGAACAATATAAGCTCAAGTCCCTTTACCTTTTTTACTCCATAGAAAGTATTTTCTTCTTTTTGGAAAGTCTGTTGGTTCCCCTTTTATTGTTTTCTTGTGATGACATCCTGTTGTTACGCCTCTAGACACAGCTTCCTTGAGTGGGCGGGGGCTTCTCTCCTTCCCCCACCAACTGTTGCAGAAGGACGGGTTCACTCAGAAAAAGAACAACGTATGAAACATGTTTGAGCCTCTAAGTGAAACATAAACAAGCTGAAGGAAGCAGCTTCCTGTCAGTGTGAACACAGAGCTGAGAACAACAAACCCAGAGGGAGTTTGACTTCACTCTCTTAACGCTCTGATATATTTACATAGGGTATATCTGGTTTCTGTCCACACAGGTGTTGCAGCTCTGGACTCCGAGGTGTCAGGAAAAATTGGCCTGCGCGCTGTAATTTATTACTTCTCAACAACCATCATAGCCGTTATTCTTGGTGAGTTGATTCTGTCCCTCGTCCTCCCCTCACTTCACTTCTCCAGTTCTAAGAATTACTGAACAGAACCCAACAGTTTCTTCCAGTTCCTCTACAGTTCAGACTCTCAGATGGTGTTATAGTAACGTGTTGTACTGAGGGGTGTTGTCCTCTCTGCAGGTATTATTTTGGTGATGACCATCAAACCAGGCGTCTCTCAGACGGCCGATCACATCGACAGAGCGGGGACGACGCCCAACGTCACAACCGTCGACACACTCCTGGACCTCGTCAGGTGAACTCAGACTCACATAGTCATAGGAACCACATATCTTTGATTTATAGGCCATGTTTCTTTCTGAGCGAACAGGTTAACGCATTAATCGCAATCCACAATCAGAGCATTACATTTCTTTTAGCATGCTATTTTGTCCCTTCAGGCTCACTGTAGATAGTCGTCCTCAGTGTCTCCCTGTAGTCTCAGTGATGTAAAAGAAGGACACTGCTGCATCTTTGAATGTCTCATTTCACTTTAACAAACTCTCAGACAGCTCAGCTGACGAGTCCAAAGAAATATCCACCTGATGACATCACACATTGACCTTATGACATCACACATTAACCTTTGATACCGTTCCTTTGAGCTGTTTGACCTCAGTTTGGGATCCCTAACCACTTCCTGTTTCTGTGCTTAACTTCATGTCCTAACCTTCCATCTGCCAGAAGGGCTTTACTGTATTTCAAAATAAAAGCATGGTTGAATTCAAACAGGAAGGAAAATACCCTTAGATTAGGATAGTACAAACATTAAAAATAAAAACCCTAATAAAAGCTTTTTCAAAATAACTCAATTCAAACAAATAGAGTCAGAAATCAGGGAGAGAGATAGTGGGGAACGACGACTCTCAAGCCAGACCTGAACCCAGGGCCATCTGCCTGGAGGACCACAGTCTCCTCACACTAACCACTTCACCACAGGCACCCCAACAGCCTTAGTTCTCGAGTTAAGCAAACGGGTCCTTTTCTAGCCGGTTCAATCAATAAATACAAACACCACAAACTGGTCTGTAATGGATGTGAACTGAACTTCTTTGTCTGTAGCATATTGTGGAGTCTGATCCTGTATTTCACGTCTTAAATAAAGACAATAGCCTCGATTATAACAAAGTCAAGCATGTGCTTTAAATTAATTTGCCCTGAAAAATCTTGAATTCGATTTCTGGAAGGCATCTTTCCACATGCACAGAGCAAGATCCATCAAGCAACCTGTATAAATATCTTTGTCTTCGGTTCATCCCCTGCCTCGTCTTTTTCCTCCAACAGAAACATGTTTCCAGAAAATCTGGTGCAGGCTTGTTTCCAGCAGGTAAGAGTCTTTTCACATCCGTTATTTATTTCTGATTTAATTGATATTCAAACATCCATCAGGAGGTGGTTATTATTTGGTATGCGTGTGAATTTAACTCTGTGATTAATTCCACTTCAGTACAAGACCAAGCGCAAAGAGCTGGAGCCTCCAAGAGCTTCGTCCAACATCAACGCTACAACCACCTCCATTCCCCCGCTCACGACCACCCTCGTCTCAGTCGTAGAGGTCCGTAAACATGTTTCAGTCTTCACCAAGAGCAGTCAGCACCTTAAAGCAACAGATTCAAACTCACAGTTTGCAAAATATGGGCAGCCTGATCAAAATGTGATGATCTATATACCCCTCTAGCATGAATCCAGATACTATCCTCTAACTTATTGTTTGGATGCAAAGCTGAAATCAGGTCAGAAATCAGGAATGGCCGTCATGTGCAAGGGTTAGTATAAGGTCGCATATTCTGTAAAATCCACTTCACCATGTTCCTCTAACACTAATATGTGTCTCTAGTCTACAAACCCCCCAATGATGAGAAAAGTCCATCCTCTCCGTCTTTTGCCTGCTCCACTTTTCAGAAAATGTGTGCTCAAACAGGCCGTTTGGAGATGTTCCCTTCATGACATCACAAAGGGCAGTAACCCCTCCCCCAGGTGGGTGACACTCCCACAGCTAGGTGTTTGTTCTGCCCTCTGAGTCTGCCTTCTCACCGTAAACAATAGGACATGGAGCGAGAGCAGGGCTGAAATAGAGGGGTTTATAGACATGATCAAATACAGGATCAGAGTGGATTTAGAACAAGAAACTTCACACACATGTTTTGAGGAGCTCAGAGACTTATTGAAACTGGTTGATGAGGAGGAGGATATGTGACCTTTAAAACCCCCAAATTGACCTTTTTTCAGTAGACAGAGCTTTGATTCTTGTTTAAAATTAAAGGTCAGCGTCTGATTTCTTTTAAGAAGGTTAATCTTTTAACTTTCATCAATGTAAATATGAAAGGTCTAAAATTAGTGCCCTCCAATAAATGAGTTTGGGGCTTTGGGGCTATTGCCGTGTGTCATGTTCAGTACAAAACATACTTTTTATACTTATTTAAAAAGTCTAACTTTACATTACATGTGTTGTTTCTAACATAAAAATTGAGGGTTGAGGAGTAACTCCGTCTTCATATTTCGTGGCTTCGGGTGGCTTACCCAGCGGCCTTTTTGGATGGGTTAGGAGTGAGGATTGGTATTTGCAGCTGTGTTCTTCTGTTGGGAACATGCATGAACTGTTGGGGTCTTTCACTTCACATGAAAACAAAGATTCCCTTGTTTTATCCACATGCCTCACTTTACGTTTCATGTTTCTACACCTGGAAACCTCCATCCGATCTAAATACATCAGAAGACCCAATAATGAGTCATAAGTGGCCACGGGTCAGCGGTCTGCCATCCTGTAAAAACTCATCAATGAGTCCTTAGATGCAGATAATGTGGTTGTGAGAGTGGCTTCCTGGCCTGGTGCTGGTTCCCTGAATGAATCAATTCCTTGTTGTGTCTCTCGGCAGAATATAACCAAGGAATATAAAATCGTCGGGTCGTATTCGGATGGAATCAACGTGTTGGGGCTTATCGTGTTCTGTGTTGCTTTTGGCCTCGTCATCGGAAAAATGGGTGAAAAAGGACGGATCCTCCTGGAGTTCTTCGATGCCCTGAATGAAGCAACCATGAAGTTGGTCCAGATCATCATGTGGTATGTATATTGGCTTACAAATGGACGATAATCAAAAGCTACATGGGGGATTAGTGGTCGTATATTTTAAAGATTTTAAACTACTTCAAGGCAAACATGGTCCTGAACTTGGACCTAAACTAAGTCTGTACCCACTATTTTAGAGCCAGTCTGGTTTCTTTCATGTCAATTTACAGCCTAGTACAAAAGCTTGTTTCTTTGTTGGAAAAACTGGAATGAATTTAGATAGCATCCTTTTTATGATTTAAGCTAGCAGAGTTTTGAATAATTAGGAGCATGGCTGAGTTGACTGACAGGTTGACGCATTGGAGCTGTCCATCAGGAGGCTTAAGGCCCGCCTCAGCTCCATACCTGCCTGCTCCTAGATTGATCTAAAGTGAGTTTAGGACAGCATTTCCAATATGGCCACAGCCATCTTTGGGCATTAAAAGTCTCCTTTAGAAACAAATGGGCGACGTCATTAAGACTACGTCCATGTTTTAAACAGTCTATGGTATAAGGATCAGTCAATAAGATGTGTAGTGAGTGAAATGATAAAGTGACCTTACTATATGATCAGACATTAAGGAAACATGTTATGTTGAAGTGCTGACTTCTCTGACAACAATGCAGCAGCCAGTATGTCCTCCTTCTAACTTTAGATTCTGGTCCTGAATGCTCTGGATTTGTTTGGACCAGAGAAGGTAGGCGGTTTTAAGACACCCCCACACGGCCGTTTTGGACACCCCTCGGTTTAACAGATATGAGAGCAGTTATCAGGTCAAACCAACAGGTGTTGCAGCGATGGAAGCGGAGCGAGAGAAGTGGTTCAGATAGAAGTGATTGTACCCGACCTAAAAAGCCTCTGCATGTTTCTAATAAGCTTTCAATATTGCTTGAATCTCAGGTCTTACGACTAAAATGACTCTTACTGAATGTGTTTTCCAGCTACATGCCGGTGGGGATCTTGTTCCTAATTGCTGCAAAGATCATCGAGGTGGAGGACTGGGAGATCTTCAGGAAGATGGGTCTTTATATGGTGACGGTGCTGAGTGGGTAAGCTGCCCCATTACTCCGATCCGCCTGCTCCACACTCTGGGATTTATGGGTGACATTTGGGCTGGTCCTCCCTCCAGTGATACAGTAAAAATCTGAGCTCTGTGTGGGCGCTGATAAGGGCCAAGGACATTTAAAACTGCTCAACCTGCAGATGCAGTAATGAAAGCCGGGCTCATGCCTCTAAATCTGAGCGACACCAATAAAGAGCGTACAGTAAATCCCATTCACGCAGGTCACGGGGTGAGTCTGAGGTTCTGAGTGTCCCTGTGATGACATGAGCACACTTTGTTGTAACGTCCTGAATGCAGCATCATCTCTAACCCGATACACTTTATGAAGTAGGACTGGAAAGTACAGCAGGTGAAGTTAAGAGTTTTTTGTGGTTTTATTTTCATAGGACATATAATGGTAACTTTAATGATAGTAAACGGGAAGTGTTTTAATTTTTAATCTTCTAAGTGTCTAATGAAAGTATTGCTACAGAGAAAAACCTTTTTGTTAAAGTGTTAGATGCTTAATTAAAACCAGAAACAACTGTTTCATCGCTCTTTTCAAACCACCAGACTCGATTAACAAAAACAGTAACGTTACCTTTTAAAATATCAGACTTGCAGGTCTGTGTTTCATCGATGTTTTGGTGCATTTTGAGTTGCATAAATATTGTGTTGGATCCAAACTGGATATTTAAAACACAACTAAAAGTTACACAACTACACAAACAAAATAACTACTAGGTCCAAAGTAAAGACCGGCAAGTCCCGGGTCAAGTACCAAGTAAAGAATGGCAAGTCCCGGGAAAGACCTTTTTAGCAGAATACCGCTGTGATGTCACAAAGAGAGCAAATTTGAAACGGAGCATTTTTATCTGTGTTGTAAGACTTATGCAGACTACAAACAAAGGACTGGGTGCATTTATTTTGGATTTTCTGGGTCAGTAGACACTCAGGTTACCCAAATATATGTTCAATAACACTGTAGAAGTGGATTTTTCATAATATGTCCCCTTTTGAAGATTTGGGGAATTGGAGTCTGACTCGAGTCCAAGTCCTGTGACTGGGGCCACATCTCTGCCTCATTGTCATGTGGAAATATATAAGCAGGTTCAACAGACATTCCCTTTAAAACCAAGTTATCAAATTCCTTGCAAGAACACAATTCTCAATAAAATCTGTTTTTCGTCTCTCAGTCTTGCTATACACTCCACAATCTGTCTGCCGCTCATCTACTTCATCATCGTAAGGAAGAACCCGTTCACCTTCACGCTGGGGATGGCTCAGGCTCTGGTGACGGCGCTCATGATCTCCTCCAGGTCAGCAGTAACAATACTCTTAACATCGACGTTATCAATAACTCAATTTTGTGTGCAAACCTATAAGGGCCTAAAACCGATCCCTGTGTTGTCCCCCAGCTCTGCCACCCTGCCCGTCACCTTCAGATGTGCCGAGGAGAACAACCGCATCGACAAGAGGATCACCCGTTTCGTCCTCCCAGTGGGTGCTACCATCAACATGGACGGCACAGCGCTCTACGAGGCGGTGGCCGCAATCTTTATCGCCCAGCTGAACGACTACGCTCTAGATGTGGGGCAGATCGTCACCATCAGGTACAGAGATAGGAACAACTATGTAGGATACAAAAAAAGCACAACACTGAGATTTCTGAATCCAGTCATTGCTTTACTGGAAAACATAGAAACATGAAATACTGATGACAACAAGAAACATTAAACAAACATTACATTAAGTCAAGAATGAGGTCAACAGCCCACATTTAGGTCACATTTAGGTTTATGATGTAGGCGTCTGACGAGTCATTTAGACCTTTAAAAAGATAACACAATGATATAATTGAACATTGTGTAATGATGCTGGCACCAGTTTGCCACATGACGGTAAGTTAAGATCAAAGTCCAACAATCCAAGTACGAGGCAGAGGAAACTAACAAGAAAAACAAACAACACCAGGGAGTGAGCAGGTAAGGAATCAAAGTCCATGAAATCACACAAGACAGCTTTGGAAAGAGTCTTACGACACCTTGACCTGTGGCATGACAGACACTAATGTTTAAGGTTTTCAACTGGTGAGTTGACAGTTAATGGATACCATCGCTGAGGATCGATAACTGCAGACGACCTCTAAAACCAAAGAAAGAGACACAGTTAACTTCTAGGGAGCACTCACTCTAGGCAAAGTTGTCCTGTACCGTGCTGAGCCACGATGGTCCCCCCTCCTCATTCCCCCGCTGGCCTGCACTCACACTGCTCCAGGACTAACCGGGCCTGAGCTAGGTTTCCTCTTGTACATAAAGTCATAATACAACACATGCATGGCTTTACATGATCATGAAGTGTGCTTCAGTTTACAAGAAAGACGGACTTAAAGATGTAAAAAAATAAAAATAAAAGGATGTGCAGTCGAGTCTGCATCCGTACATCGGACAACAACACAGAGAACATGACAGCTACTTTACTGACTAAGTGTCTCATTTTGAGTCAGATACAGCAGAAACACTCTGGGATTTCTCCAGAATGAAGGCTGTCCACGTTGTGTACCCGTGCCTGTGCTCGTGCATGAACTGTACCGTGCTGAAGCAAACCTCTTCCAAGCGTGCCAGGGCCAAGGAAGTGTACCGAGCTCATACTAGGACTAACAAACTGGACTTAAGGAGTGAAGCATGGTTAGGCACGGTACAGATTGCTTAGTATAAGTGCGCCCTTAGTCAAGGTGACAAAACAAACCTATAATGACTATTCCACCACAGGGGGTGCCAAAGAGAACAAAACCAAGACATTTTAAGACTGCTTCTTTCAGGACTAATGTGTTTGGGTTTAAAAAACGGATTATAAATTGATGTCTCTGTGTTTCAGTATAACAGCAACAGTTGCCAGTATCGGAGCAGCAGGAGTCCCCAACGCTGGGCTTGTTACCATGGTGATAGTCTTAACAGCTGTTGGATTACCTGCAAGTGATGTCACTCTGATCGTCGCTGTGGATTGGCTGCTGTAAGTTGTCTTCTTTTTGTCAATCTTCAGTCAAGAGTTTTTCCAATTAAAAATGTCAAATTGAAATAGTTTTTTAAAAAACGTTTTATTGTTGTGTTTCAGGGACCGCTTCCGTACCATGATCAACGTTCTTGGCGACGCTTACGGAGCCGGAATTGTCCAGAAACTGTCAAAGAGGGAACTGGAGCGGATGGATCTGACATCAGACGTGGACGTCGCCAACCCCTTCGCTCTGGAAGCCACTTTGGACGACGAGGAGTGCGAGAAGAAATCCTACGTAAACGGCGGCTTCACCGTCGACAAGACAGATGCGATCTCGTTCACTGAAACCTCCCAGTTTTAGCCTCCGACCGGCTCAGAGGAGCAGAGAAAGTGCCACGCTGCTACGGATGTAAAACCCCCCTTCCTTCATGTATCAGCACCATGACGTGAGAGGGAAAAAAAACATCCAAATCCAGCTCCCATCCAAGCTCAGACATCAGCAATAGCAGCCTCCATTAAGCTAACCCAAGATGATCACGCTTCATGTCGGACATTTACAACCACGACTAGATTAAAGTGCTTCCTTCTTACTCTCAACATGTGCCAAGATGAAGAAAAGTCTGTTTTCTTTTATGTGAGGCTGTGCTTTTCTTGCAAAGACGCACTCATAAGAAGAGCTGTTTGTGTGTGAGTGCATGAGGACGTTTATGTAGCGTGTATGAGGTGTGTGCGTGTGTGTGTGAGTGTGTGTGTGTGAAGAAATATCTATTAAACTCAAACTGTAATCCTGATGTGAAATGTCAGTTTAGTACTTATTTACTCCTTTATTATTCTCTCAAATGATCTTCTCTGTGTGGCTGTGTCGAATGTCTATGTCCCATAATGCACTGCTTGTATATCTATCTGTGTGTCTAAACTGTGCCAAACATATAAAGAACGTTTTTACGAAGATGCATGAAGCAATATGTTAAAGAAATGCTCGCCGCTGGCTGCAGAACGCAGGTTTTTTTAACGGAGACTTCACTGAGACTGGGAAACGGTTAACGAGGCTTCTGAAGTCATTGAACACTGTGAACTCTGAGGACATTTTTCAGAACCGAATCACCGACATTCATTGGTTTGATTTTGACGTTTATGATTATTAACAGTGTGTGTGTTTAGGCGGGGTGGGGGGGAGGGGAGATGACCTCCTCGAACAACTGTGTTTCAATCATAACTTAATAGATATAAAAATGTAATTACTGGAAAGACTGAGTTTTATCATTTATTTTTCTTCTCGTTTGGCTTCTGTTTTTTCACTGTGTTGTCGGCTTAAGGGCTCAACTATGGTGTAGACGCTTTGTGCCGGTGAGGTTGGTCCATGGTCGGGCTGAAATAAAACATCAATAATCGCTTTCTGTCGTGATTCAGGCACTGAATATACTTTATATTATGTGATAGTTACACACATACATAAAATGGAAATATGTCTCAGTCTGGCTACATCTTGAACGTCAGTATCCCTGAGGTTTGTTTCTGTTTGTACTCT